>NW_022158697.1:1246535-1449953 GCF_000260195.1 Fusarium odoratissimum NRRL 54006 | reverse complement strand
ACTGTTTAAAGTATATATAAATTGGGTGGCTGGGTTAAAAGTGAGGTGGCCGGTCTGTGGGGGTGGCCAGTCTTTGGGTGACGGACGTTAGTAGTAGTGTTTCAAACTTCGGAAAAATCAGTCTTTGTAACTTCTTTGTTGGCAACCTATTATCAAAAATAGCCTCACACGGTATCTCTACTACTAATATGGGCCATTCTCTGACAGTTTTGACCACAACATCAAAGGTACCTATTGGGTCTTCTGATGTTGGTTGACCTGGGCTGTCTGAATCTGAGGTTGTGTCAGGTTTTTTTGCCGCCTGCCCCATTCTTTAGCGTCCCTTCCGGGCTTCCAAAAAACAAAAATCCCGGTCGGCCCTAACGTCGCCCCTCCCTCCTTCCTTCTTAACTCACCTGGTTGCTCCTCTTTTGCATTTTTTCTCTTCTTCTCCTCAACATCACACTCTGCATCTCATCGAGACAGCAAATCTTAACTCAACTCAACCGAGCGCCCCTGAACCCATCGCGCCAAGCGCATCTCACTCTCATACTTGCCTGTTGACTCTTCCGGTCGCAGCGCGCATCGCCTACCTGACTTCCCCGCCACTCATACCTGGCTCACGAACTTCGCATCGTTAATAGTGTAGTGTTGGCCTTGGAGCACCCTCTTCGCCGGTCTTCGCTTGCTCCCTACGAAATCGGACCTCCCGAACACATATATCCGCCGAACCACACTGCTGTTTATGTATCAGCACGACCAGCTCTCCGTCTTCAGACACCTCTTCAAGCTGCAGTTATTTCGCATACCGCGAAAGCCTTGTAGCCCCGACATCAGTTCCGACGGTTGAACTCTAGAGACACCATTGTCGTCTATGCATCACCACCAGCATCCGATCATACATCCGGTCTGCCACATGTCAATCAAAAATCATCAAGAGCACTGAAACCTTCCTTGCTCCGCCCACCCTCAAGTCATCTTCTGCTACCAAGTCTATACATGACATCCTCGTCATCTTACGACTCTATCAACCACTAGCCTCGCTCACCCGCCTTGCTCTGTCAACTCTATCTTTCAGACAGTAATTACTCAATACCGCCACCATGGCTCTCGTCAACGTTCGTCGCGATGTCAGCGATGCTTTCTATCGTTACAAGATGGAGCGTCTGCAGACCAAGATTGAAGGTAAAGGAAATGGTATCAAGACCGTCGTCGTCAACCTGAGCAGCGTTGCTGCCTCTCTTGCCCGCCCTGGTTCTTATGTCATTAAGTACTTTGGTTTTGAGCTTGGTGCTCAGACCAACATTGATCCCAAAGACGACCGTTGGATCATCAACGGTGCTCACGATGCCCCCAAGCTTCAGGATCACCTCGATGGGTTCATCAACAAGTTCGTCCTCTGCAAGAAATGCAAGAACCCCGAGACCGATGTTGTCATCAAGGATGATCGTATCCTGCTTGACTGCAAAGCCTGCGGTCAGCGTACCGATGTCGACATCCGCCTGAAGCTCAGTGGCTTTATCCTCAAGAACCAGCCCAAGAAGGGCAAGAAGGACAAGGCCGAGCGCAGGGCTGCCAAGAAGGCTCGACAGAACGGCAATGCTGCCAACGGCACCAATGGTCAGAATGGTGCTGGCAGTGATGAGGCATCTGAGAACGGCTCAAACGATAACGGCGACGAGGACGTTGGCAGTGACGACGAGTTCCAAAAGGTTGCGGCAGAGGCCGCCGAAGCCGCTCAGGAGAACGAAGTCAAGGAGCATGAATGGGCTGTTGACATGAGCGAGGAAGCCGTCAAGGCCCGTCAGGCCTCTCTCCCCGGCGAGTTCAAGCAGAAGCTCAATATTGGCGATGATGATGATGAAGAAGGCGAGGGTGGCCCCACCATCTACGATGAGCTTGGCGACTGGATTCAGTCCCAGGCCGAGGAGAAGGGCAGCGTTGACAAGGTCGAATCCATCGACATCTATGTCAAGGCCAAGGAGCTTGGTATCGAAGGCAAGCATCGTAGTGTTCTTGTTCTTGTCCAAACCATCTTCGATAAGAACATTGTTGCCCAAATTCCCAAGCGTGCTAGCATGCTCAAGCAGGTATGTTTAATTCGTTTTTTAACGAAGCATCCATGTACTAATGTGCAACAGTTTGTTACCTCTGAGCGTCACGAGAAGGCTCTTCTCGGTGGAACCGAACGTCTCGTCGGTACTCTGGCCGCCGACCACCCCGAGATGTTCCAGTCTATCGTCAAGATTCTCCAGCTCTACTACCACTATGACCTGATCAGCGAGGAGGTCGTGACCAAGTGGGGATCCAAGGCTAGCAAGAAGTACACTGACATCTCCACCTCCAAGAAGGTTCGCAAGGCTGCTGAGCCTTTCTTGACCTGGCTTGCCGAGGCTGATTCGGAGGAGTCTTCTGACGAGGAGTAAAATCCTGTTTATGTAGTCTTTCTTCCCGTGTGGTACTTGATTTGCTTCGTGCCTTGTGTGTTTTGCGGGCAGGCTTCTGTGGTGCATTGTTGATGCTCAGATAGCTTAATTCTATTGTTGGTCTTTTACCCGAAACCTGATGTTTCTGATGTGCTCTGCCTCTTTGACAGCGCAAGAGACAGTGAAATGCTTGTGGTTGATGACTAGTTCACACAAAATATGGGAACATCGCTTTGCCCATTGCCAGTTCACCTGAGACTGGTCTACAAGTACAGATAATTCACACAGTTATTTCGACATGCTCCATCTCAGTATTATGCATCTGTCATCGTGGCCTCCTTTGTCTCGGCGACCTTGGTGGTATCTTCCTCCTCGTCCTTCATAGCTGTGTCCTCACTCAAGCCCTGCTTTCCCTCACTTTCCCCATATATGTAATTCCCAATAGCCTTGACTGCTTCAACGTCATCGTCGTCGACAATTGATGTGTCAAACAGCTCGTCGACCTTTCTCGACTCAAGTTCTGTAGAAAATTTCTTTAAGATATCTTGAATGGCGGATTCTTCTTTGCCCGAAGCCTCGAGGCGCTGCTTGAGAAGTTCAGGGGTAGACGTCGTAATGAGCACGTAGCGTGCCTGGAAGTCCATATCTTTGGCATATTGGGCAGCCTGATATGTAATTGTCAGTAAAATACGTATTTTGATAGTTGTTTGACTTACCTCGATATCTAGTTCGATTATTGGCACTTTGCCACTCTCTGAGATAGCCTCGATGGCCTTGAAACTGGTTCCGTAATCGACGCCGTCCCGAGTACCTGATTCTATCAAGCGGTCCCCATCTCGTAGCTGGTTGAACTCTTGTTGCTTGACAAAGTGGAAACTCTTGCCGTTGACTTCACCCTCAACAGGCTCTCGTGTGGTATGGCGGACAACAGGAGCGAACACTCCCTTTCGCTCTTCCATAAGTCTTCTGATAATGGTTGACTTGCCTACGCCTGTAATGCCAGAGATGATGATAGGTTCTCGGTTGGAGGGCATATCTTCTTCATTTGCTGTGGGCTCAGCAGTGTCCTCGATATCATCCACTTCTGTAAGCTCCTCGAACACGATATCAATCTTCTTAGGATCTTCAATCTTGTCGAGCGCGGCAAGTTTTGAGCGCGCTGCGATTCGTAGTGCTCTCCAGCTCTTGCTGGCCTTGCCAGCGATAGCAGCAGCTTTGGTTTGGTCGTTTGTTGGCATATCCATCTCAAAATCGTCGTCGGCAATTTTACGTTTGAACGTGTCGAGCTCTGGTAGCTCATAGCGCTCCTTGGCTTTGAGTCGACTCATCGCTGTCTCTTCATCCTCCTCCTTGAGAAAGTCCAGGGAGACAGAGCCCATAGGGACCGACCTTAGCCGCTTGCTGGTAGCCATTTTCTGAACGTTGGCCTTTGCCTCAAGAAAGGATGCCGGCGAGACTGGGTCTCGTTTGATGGGGTGACAGCCTTCAATCTTCCAGCGAACCCAGTTCTTGTCTCTAGCCAGCACGGTTTCTACCATTCGATAAAAATATGGACCATCAGCACCCTGGCGGAGGTAGTCCGCAATAGTCTTTTTCATGTCACTAGCCCATTCAGCCTGAGAAAGGGTTAGCTGAAGCGCTCTCTGCTGTGGTCTAGTTCCTGAAATACTTACGTCTTCGTCACTCAGGACTTGGTCACTGTACATGACGGCCTTATTTACGCTGGCATTGACGGGGAGAGCTTCTGTAAGTCGCTCTCGTGCTTGGATGGATAGTGAGATGAGGAAATCCATGATGATGAGAGCTTGCACAAGAATATGTCGTCGGAAAGACAAATCACTGATCTGTATTGTTGTTAGCTTAAACTCGAGTCAGACTGAGTTATGAGACACTACCTCCAAGTCGAATAAATCTTTACTAGTGAGATATTTGGGATTGAATGTGTTAGAACTCTCATCTTCTTCTCCACTCTCTCGTTTTCGTTTGAGGCTTCGTCTTGAATCGTTGTGGACTGTTTGAAAGACTTTCATTGTGGCTGCTAGACCCTCTTTGAAAGACGTCAGATTGGTAGTCTCAAAAAGCTTTTTGGGTTGACTGAAGTATTCCTGAAGGGACCAGAATAGTGGATAAAGCTCGTCTGTCGATAGGGGCTTCTCTTTGTCTGCCTTTTTGGCATCGGCTGACTTGGGTGTGGACTTTGACTCTGCTTGCTCCTTTAGTTGCTCTTCTGGCTCGTCCACAACCATCTTAGATTCATCCTCTGCCCGCGTCGCCTCGTAGGTCGTGACATTCTCGACATGGTATTCGCCTCGTAGGTTCACAGAACTCTTGTCGCCCAGAGGAAAGCTTTGGAACATGAAGATGAAAACGCGACCGCAGAAAGCAGTATCTTCTGCACGAGATAGTCGGCGTAGTAATTCATTGCATGTTCGAAGAATAATCAATTGCTTTTGTTTGAAATGGTTTGCTGTGATTCGTTCTCTCCTCGACTCAAGGAAATCAAAGATCTTACGACAGCCAGCAATAGTTTGACTGTCCAGTAGTTCCTCTGCTAGCCAGAACAACAGCGCGGGATCACATTGTCCATCGTCGGAAAGAATCGACAGGATATCGAGGAGGTTCCACACCTTGACATAGTCGGGAGAATCGATGGTGGTTGTCGCCTATTTTGGTCAGCGCAAGGCGCGGATCGCATGGGAGAGTCGGGGTTTACAATGAGTTGACTGAATATGTTACGAGCGGCAGTTTCTATTATAGCAAACTGTCGCCCTTTGTCGATCGTTGACGCAGCACCTTCAGCAGCTGGGCTGGAAACATCGTCCGCGGTTCTGGATACTCGGCCTGAGAGGTCGTCGAAATCGGACTTGCGCAACGCTGGCTCAATCGCTGATGTTGGCTTGGCGGTCTCTGCTTGGGAAAGGAATTCTTCTAGCAGAGTCGTGAAAGCTGCGATCGCCGGTGCAGCTGGATTGTCTATCTCTTGCGCTGCCATGATGCGCGACTAGAGTAGTCGTTGTGGATGAAAGTTCGTTGAGGCTATCATGAAGTGAAGGATACTAATGGTTGTATTTATGCGCCACGTTGCAAAGATCGAATCGCAAGGTAGTTCTTAGATATGTCGTAGACGCTGAGAATGATTTGTCGGTATGAGCAAAAAAAGGGAGGCTCTATTTTCTTTGATCAAGATGATGAATGGGCACGCAGTTGCGATTGGATTAGATGTTTGAAGCGAGAAGGCTGAGACGTCGTGGAGCAACGCTAAAGTATCACGATCAAACTGAAACCTACAAAATTGCCAAAGTTACGTTAGCCTTGAAGTATCTATTCAATCGAGCTACTTTGCATGTGGCTGGACCCAGTCAGCGCGTCGCGTGGGTCTGCGAGGCTGAAATTCTGGAGACGGTTTGTTTGAGAGGCGCAGGTCACTTTTAGACATACAAGGTGCAAGCTCCAAAGGTTCAGCTTCGTCCTTCGAATACACCATCGGTCACGCGACTGCTTGGCTCTGCCGCTTCATCTCATGAGCGAACTTTCGCAAACTACTCAACAGGCTCATGACGACACGATAGTGCGACAATGCCAACAGTGAAGCGACTCAAGGGCAGCGGCGCTGCCAAGGCGCAAAAGCAGAATGAACCAAAGCCAAAAGTCAACGATGGACGGCCAACCCCGGCCGAGGTTGAGGAGGAGGAGCATCAGTTCGTCCAACTGGCGCGAAAGCATTGGTTGAAAGCTGGCAAGAAGCCAGCGAAGCCCAAGGTGAAGAACGATGTTCTCAAACAAAGTATCTGGGATGTACTTGAACGCGAGGGCTTCCAGTACAAGTCTCTTTTGCTTCTTGAGAGCCTGCAGACTTTAGAGAGGTATGGCTGTCAGAAACACGAGTAACTGGACATTAAATACTGACTGCATCCCCCCCTAGTTATCTATGGCCAGGATACACAGAGGAGGCTTCCAACTTTCACGTTCTGTTGATTGCGCTCATCGCAAATGTGAAACATCGAGAACATCTCGCGACATGGAGTGAGTCCCCATTGCTTGCTGTCAGACCGACAACTAATTATTGTTAGCGCTCTTCGAGGACCGACCCGCCGATTTCTCTTCACTTTTCCGCCGACTCTTGTCGATGATGCTCGATCGAACACTATCCGTTACGCTCCGGACTCAACTTCTCTGCTTCCTTATATATGCTTTCCAGAGTCTCGACTGCACCCTCGTCCGCAAAGAATGTGCCCCTCTTGTGTCGATCGGTATTTGGCACAACTTGTCCACCGACTCATCGCGCGAAGCTAGTCTAGATCAACTCCCTCATCTACGAAAAGCCTGGAAGGCCGCGCACAAGCGATATGATGCCGCTGATGAGCCCAATAAGGCACGACTACGGTTCGAGCGATCTTGGCTTTATACACTTCTCCTCGACTTTTTGAGTCTGCTGTATACGGAGAACAGAAAGGCGGGTAAGTAAATATCTTGGCCCTGATCTCCTGCGACATCCCGCTGACAACCTGTTTTTAGACCAAATTCTCTACTGTGAGCGTTTCACTGAGTTTCTTGCCGATCTTCAGGGCCAGCTTCCAACCAGACGATATGTCAATACCTTGATTCAGGATCTTCATGTTGTTCCTGCTATGCGATTATCACCGATGTTTAACGATGAGGAAAACACTCTTCTTCGCGACCTCCAGGCTTTGCTTTCCCACTTTACGTTCTTTGATATCAATGACCAGACAGGTGCCCAGTATAGCATAACAGAGGCATACGACAAACATTGCGCGTCACTCGCGAAGTTGCAACGCATTGCTCTAAAACATTTCAGAGAGAAGCTTACGGTACTGGCTCTGTCGAACTATGGTGCCATTAACCAAAGGCATGAACTGCAGGCATTACTGGAACCGTTGACAGATGAAGAACTTCTGAGCCTGGTATCTCTGCTTGGTTTCCGAATAGCCTACCCCGAGAGCTTGGATCTACCAATGGATCGCAAGTTGTTGCTTGAAGTGCTCTTGTCTAATTTTGAGCGCAGAAAGACGTTCCAAGAGGCGGCACGAGATATGAGTCTGACACCAACCGAGGAGACAATATTTGACAACAGTTTCCAGCAGGCAGAAACATATGATGGCTCACATCCGATGGCTCTTCCTAAACTGAACCTTCAATATCTCTCAATAGGCGACTTTCTGTGGCGGTCACTTATCTTGTATCGGTGCGAGTCCTTTTATGGAGTTCGAAAGGATATCGAGACTGCTTTGAGGCGTTTACGCCCAGAGGCAAAAGGATCAGATGAAACAAACTTTGCCGGTTTCTCAAAGATGGCGATGCCGATCTCAAAGCCAGCCATCCTTGAGGTTGTCCCTCCTCTTGTTGGAGATGACAAGCCATCCACGGTACGCGCTGAAGTTTCCTTTGACGTTAGACGTCTGGGTGAAGGAGTCCGAAGAGAGTGGGATTCTCTCCGACAGGACGATGTTGTTTTCCTCATTGCAGTCGAGCCACCACTAGCAAAGTCCATCAGCAATGGAGGAGATAATTTGTCAGAGTCTGAACGACTGGGTGTGATAACTGTACGAACCGCCGAAATCCATCAAATCACCGACGATAAAGGCCGCCATGCTCGAGAGGGCGCAGGAAAACTTGACACCAAGCGCCGCATCCAACTCAAGCTGGACACACATGCTTACAGCAAAGATGCTGAGCGGGCGGCGGCTGGCAAGCCTGATGTTTATGGCAAAGTTAACCTTCTGCTGAGAAGAGGCAGAAGGGAAAATAACTTCAAGCCTGTGTTGGAATCCATTCGAAGCCTGGTGCTGTCAGATGTTCCTCTGCCGGAATGGCTTCATGAGGTCTTTCTTGGCTATGGGGATCCTGCTGGAGCGCATTACAAGAACTTGCCAAACCGCGAACGCAAGGTCGACTTTAGGGATACTTTTCTTGACTGGCAGCATCTAGCAGAAAGTCTCCCTGGTAAGATCATTGACCCAGGTGACGACGTCTCTGGTAGCTTTGGACCGCCCTACGTCCTAGAGTCTGTCGAGAAGCAAGAGGAGCCTCAAGGTAGCAAGCCTTCCAAAAAACGACGTCGAGATGCCGATCCTGCACTTATCGCTGAGATTGAGACTCTGAAGGTATCGAGTTATAAGCCCCCCAACAACGGCCCTTATCCCGTTGATAACCCTAAGCTCAACTCGGTACGGTTCACTCCCGCTCAGATTGAAGCCATTACTTCAGGCACCCAACCTGGACTCACTGTCATTGTTGGACCTCCCGGTACAGGCAAGACGGATGTTGCTACACAGGTTATCAACAACATTTATCACAATTATCCCGAGCAGAAGACGCTTCTTCTTGCTCATAGCAATCAAGCCCTCAACCAGCTGTTTGCCAAGATCGTCGCCCTCGATATCGACGAGCGACATTTGTTGCGTCTCGGACACGGCGAAGAGGATCTAGATACGGAAGGAAACTTCAGCAAGCATGGTCGAGTCGAGTCGTTCCTCGAAAACCGAGACCGTTATCTTCTGGAAGTGAGGAAACTAGCAACCAGCCTTGGCGCCCCTGGAGCTCATGAGAACTCAGCTGAGACAGCAGGTTACTTCAATAATGTCTACGTCGCTCCAGCATGGAACAGGTTCAAGCAGATCGCTTACGCCGAGCAATCAACAGCTGCTGAGATTGTGGCAGCCTTCCCCTTCCATTCATACTTTTCAGATGTCCCGCAACCTATCTTCCACCCAGAGAGTAATAAAGAGCAAGTGCTCGAAGTCGTAGAAGGCTGCTACCGTCATATTTCCAAGATTTTCTCGGAGCTGGCTGATGCACTTCCGTTTGAGATCCTCCGACGAGATCGTGACAAGGCAAACTACCTGCTCACCAGCGAGGCGCGCATTGTCGCCATGACGACAACACATGCAGCTATCAGAAGAGGAGAGATTGCATCACTTGGTTTCCATTACGACAATGTAGTCATGGAGGAGGCTGCTCAAGTGACCGAAATCGAGACCTTTTTGCCCCTCGCGATGCAGAAGCCTCGAAATGGTAAATTGCCTCTACAAAGGGTTGTTTTGTGCGGAGACCATTTCCAGAATTCACCGGTCATTCAAAGTCTGGCATTCCGTCACTACGCCAACCTTGAGCAGTCACTGTTTTCAAGACTGGTCAGACTGGGCGTTCCTACGGTCACCCTCGACCAGCAGGGCCGTGCTCGTGGTTCGATCGCAAGTCTTTACCAGTGGCGCTACCCCAAGCTTGACAACCTTCCCGAGGTGCAGACAAGTGCTGAATTTGTCAAGGCCAATGCCGGATTCAAGTTTGACTATCAGTTTATCAACGTGCCTGACTACAAGGGTCGGGGAGAGGCTGAACCCACGCCACACTTTATCCAGAATCTTGGTGAGGCCGAGTACGCAGTGGCCATCTTCCAGTACATGCGCCTCCTGGGTTACCCTGCTGAGAAGATCACCATTCTTACAACTTACGCTGGTCAACGAGCCCTGGTAAAGGATGTGCTCTCACATAGATGCGCCCGAAACCCCGTCTTTGGTATGCCCAAGGCGGTAGCTACTGTCGACAAGTACCAGGGCGAACAGAACGATTGTAAGTGCAGTGTTGTGCGTTTTATAGCAATTTCCAAACTAACATCCCCTCCAGATATCATTCTGTCTCTTACCCGAACGTCACGTGTGGGCTATTTACGTGACGTGCGACGCATGACAGTAGCTCTATCTCGAGCAAGACTTGGCTTGTACATTCTCGGCCGCCGTGAGGTTTTCGAAGCATGCCCTGAGCTTCGACCCGCCTTTGACCTATTACTTCAAAGACCAGATAAGCTAATGCTGGTAACGGGAGAGCTCTGGCCTACGCAGAGAGAGGTCACTCAGGAGCTAGGAGCTGTGGAGGGCGAGGTACCAATGGAAGGCGTAGAGCACCTGGGCCAATATGTCTTTGAGATGACCAACACAAAGATCAAGCAGCTCGAGGCAGAACAGGGAGGACTGCCTGAGACAATCATGGAAGAGCCTGAAGACGAGGAAGGGGGGTATGGCAATAATGAAGACGAGGAAGATGACGAAGAAGAGGAGGTCGAGGCAGACATCTTGGAAGTTCGAGAAGGAGAGTAGAGATACTGATCGAAAAGTCACTTGTGTATTATTCGGACGGCGCAAGACAAGAGGAATTGTTGTTACAAGGACCCATATAGCATGAGAACCGAGGCCCTGAGTCTATCCGTAAATCTTTGAGCCTCCGACTGAACCTCGCTGGCTCCTGTTTTGACTCAATTGGCGTGTGCTCGTTAGAAATCACTATTTGCTGCAACCGTTGAGAATAGTCGAACTCTAGCGCCATTGGGCTGGGCAAAGAGCGGGTGATCGACAGTCTCCAGCAGTAAGCCAAAGAAGAAGAGGTGCGAAAAGGTTAAGGGTTTAGTTCTGAGGTTTCTGGCTATCGAACTTCTTGGAGGTTTCTGATCATTTATTTCATAAATATACGTCCTTGCCGACTCTCTAGTATCTGCTTGGCTAGATCGACTTGATATTTGTAGTTGTTCTGCAACGAGTAATACAGTCTGTTAAAGTTTGGCTACACATACTTTTTTCTTGACTGGTTTCGACGATCACACGTGCGATGCACATCATTACATCATGTATCAAGATGTCAAATTCTTCCAATTGTGTCTGTGTCATTGGTTTGATTGCATCTCGTCATAATCAGGTGACTAAAGTTTTGAGAGAGGGTTTTGTGTTTGACGTGGTTCGAAGTTGAACAGAAGATAAGTCGCTTAGACAGAATGCAAGTCGTGGAATGCCAAGATAGAACAAACAAGCAACGTATCAATGTGAAGCAGAGCAAAAATTGGGAATATTTTTGGCTTGGGAAGGGCCATTCAGGTACATGTTCAACACGGATTAGGTGACAAGGTGAGACCCGTCCACAACAAGATCAGGACGGCCAGTAATACTAGTCTACACGGGACGCCTCATCTAGATCAAAATGATGCTTGTCAAAGTGATGCTTATGTGAAGTTACTGATTGCAAGTGATAGTATCAACTAACCTATCCCACGGGTAGAAAGAATCTTAGGCTGTGTGACGACAATGCCAACGATCATGTTGCATTTACTTACGAAAGAGGGAATAGCCGATGAATAATTAAATATTAATTGTTTTTATTGGTCATATACTGTGACTCTTTTCTTGCAAACTCTCACATCAGTCTCGGTAGTAAGAACAGGCAGATGCTTTGAGAGTGACGGTATCAAGCTCCTGTCATTTGTTAGAGTTTGGACTAAATAACACGTTTGATATAGATAGACATGTTAGTATCTGTGCGTCTGACTTTGGACAATCAGGAGCTGCTTGTAAGAATCACTTGAGAGTATGAGAAATCTCGATAAGTGAATTCGGAGTATCAAAGACAAACCAAACCATGTTTGCAATAACACACAAGGAGAGAGAGACAGAGAGAGAGTATACATCGACTGGCTCGGGTTTCCCTTCTGAGTATGATGAGTATGAAGAGGACAAAGAGGAGAAACAATTCATCAGATCCAGTCCTACTGCAGCCTGCCAGAATGATGCCTAGACCGGAGCTTGCGGACTTAGTACGATAGTGGTGAGGGTGCGTGCAGGATTCTTGCTTTGGTGAGGTTGAACCAAGTTTGGCTCAGTTGGTATTGGACACCTAGTTTGTTGGCTGGGCCGCAAGTCGACAGGTCCGTGAGTCAGTCCAGTCAGCCATTTCATGAGAACGAATCAGGTCATAGTTCAAGTCGGAATGACTGCTAGATATCCATTACCAGTTTGAACATTGTTACCCTTACAACCTTGGTCCAAATAGGAAGAACACAGAACTGACCCCCTTTGGTGTTGTTGCCCCTGATAAGTTAACAGCCAGATGCCCTGAAATAGCCAATATCCTCCTTTACCACTCCCGACATGCCCTTGTCTATTTATCTCTACAGCAGATGCCCACGCCTGGCCCATGCGCTCTCACACCAGTGTCACTTATCACTCCACTTCTTTATGGGCGATTCATTGTTGTCGAGTTATCAATGGGGAGGGTTGGGCATGAGGCGTAGAAATCGCATGTTTTGACGACCATTTCGGAATTGCCGTTTGCCCTAACAATCTTGACATCCACTGCTTACGCCCTGTTCCCTTGCACAATGGCCTTCAGTGTTCACATCCAAAACGCCGTAGCAATCGTACTGAATTCATCACCTGCGGATCGCCTTGATGAGCACAGACAAGCCGGCCCATCGGACTGAGGGCCCGCGTATCTATGTGCTTGCTAGTTTGTGTTGCGTCGCTTGGGGTAAAGATATCGGTGGAATCAATATCAATACGCCCGGAAAGCGCTTTACGAGGACAATACTGAGGGCATAGCATACATGTATTGTTGAATTGACTGAAACCTACTCTGCCTACTAAGCCTGGTGTTGTGTTTAGATTACAGGTATGTTAGTTTCATTGAGTGTATGCATGTCATGCTAGGCAGATTGAATATACAGTCATCTAAGTTGAGTACTCCCTGCCACATGAAAGTGAAGTTACTTGATAGACATCCGACGACGACAGCCTGAGCGTCTCTGAATTCGTTGTATGCGTCTGTGAGGTGGATTCTTATTCCCACCTTCATACTCAAATTCTCAATAACACCCTCCCTTGTGAACTTCTGACGTAAAGTTAAGGTGATAAAATAAGCCAGCCTATAGGATCGATGAATGGATGCCAAACTTTCCTAAATCTTTTCATCACTTGGACTAGAGGCGTAAGTTTTCATGCCTCTCCTATATCTGTATCCTCATTCGAAGTACAGTGGTTATTTCCAATGTCTCGAACTATCCAGCCAGATTTAGGCTCCGTTTATCGCCTTAACTAGCGTGCCCTCGCCCGCGGGGACGGGATTGACGTAGTGCTCTTTGTGGGCGAATGGATGGAGAAATTAGATATGCGGCGTCTTTTCTTAGCTGGAGGTCAAGCCGGGTTAACCAACCAACTGGAGCCTGGATGTTTGGCTTGGGCTTGGGCTGTGCCTAGAAAGAAGGAGAAAAAAAAAAAACCGTGGGAGCGACAGTGTTGAACACATTCTTGGCAGTGATTGACACTGTATAGACTCCCTGAAAAGCTCTTGTTATTAGAACCCCTAACGGCTCTGTCGATGTTGATTACAGGTGACTCACTGCCCCGAGGTGCATTGCCTACCATTGCTTACGAGCACAGTGCCCAAAGCTTAAATAGTCTTGCCGGAGAAAGCCCTGTTCCCTCGCCCCTTCCCGTCAGTCCTTATCATATCCTGCTGCCCAAATTTTTTTGCCGGCTTTTTCTGAATCCTCACCAACTCAACCTTCTTGGTCCGGTGGAAAATATTCTAACCCGACCCATTTCCATTTGCTTCTGCTTTGGAACCACGTCCTGTGTGTGTTAAGACCATCACAGCGACCCTCTCCCCTCCGTTTCTTCTTCTGTCGCTGCCGCGCAGGATCGTACGTAGCTTGACCCGTCTTGTCTCTACGATCGCCTTCATTGGTACGACTGCACTCCTTGTTCGCTCTCCTGTGATCGATCGATTCGATTCGGCCTATCTCGACCTCTCAAGCCGCCCATCGAACTTACCGTCGTTTCTTTCTACGAGATCTCTCCGCCCGAGATTGTGGTGTTTCGTTTATTTTTAAAAAGGGAAACGACTTGTGCGTCTCTCTTCGTCGTCGAATCTTGTTGCCCCGCTGCAGCTTCGAATAATTCCACGTCCCTACCCGGCACCCGGCGCCATCTATTCCGCTTTCTCCCTCGACGCCCACAAAAAAAAAAATCCCAACACCACCGCAATCTCACATCGCGAACGGCACCGAACTCCCCATATGACGTCGCCTGCCAACCAGCAGAACCCCATCCAGGCGAACAACACCCCCGCGACTACGGCTTCTTCGTATGCCTCTGCTGCAGGTGCGCCTAAGAAGTCAGCCCAGGCCCCTATAGTCGCAACTGGATCCCACCCTCCCGCGGTGGTTGGAGCTTCGTCTTCTTCGCAGAATGCGAAAGACGCCTCATCGTCTCCTGTGAACGGCAAACCCGCCGTCACCCCCGCTGTCCCTGCTGTCACTCGCAGCAGCGCTAACCTCAACGGTTCCGATCATTCTCGCAAGAGCTCCGTCACCATGGCTGCCAACGGTCCTAACAGTTTTGTCGCCAATGGTGGTCCCGTCAGTGCTGGCAAGCCTGGCATCCAGTTCGGCTACGACTCCCCTGCAATGGCCAACAGCACACCTCAGTCCTCCAGTGCTGCGCCTATTCCTATTCCCGGTGGTGGAAATGCTCGAGTTCCCTCTCCTGCTCACTCACCTTCGCCTATTCCTCAGCCTTCAGCCAGTGGTGGCCGACCTCCTTCTGGTCTCCAACAGGCAGGAGGCAATACAATGACATTTGGCAGTCTCGGTAGCGATGGCGAAGTAGGTTCTTTCAGATTCGTCTGTCAAATAATTACCTTCGAACTCATCACTGACTTACTCTCTAGCGCCACATGAGGCAGGGCTCTACTCCAACGAACCCCAATGCACAGCCTGGAGCTCACTTCCGACGTGAATCTGGCCACTCGGCGCAAGGTGACGGCGCCGGTCGAGGCAACTTCCAGCCCCAGGGTGGTCGTGGCCGCGGATACAATCCCCATGGCAGCAACTACAGCTCGCAGATGGGTTTCCCCCCCACCAACCAGTTCCGTAACGGCCCTGGTCAGGGCCGTGGCATGCCTCCAGCTTTCCAGCCTCAGGGTCGTAACCTTCAGTACCCGAACTCTCCTCAGCCTGCCCGAAGCCCGGCTCTCGTCCCATCACTCCCGGGTACTCCTAACATGCAGCCTGCCACCATGCAGCCTGGCATGACACCTCAATACCATTACCAACCTCCCATGCCTCAACAGCATCAACAAGTACAGTACCCCCTTTCCCAAGTTGATAAGCCTTTTTCGAAAAACAACAAAAAGAACAAGGGGAAGCGCGGCGACCTGGAAAAGTCGGTCCAGGTCAACCACCCGCAAGAGTCGTCACGCGATCTGCATGGGAACGAGTTCAACCAACGTCGGCGTTTCAGTAAACGTTCAGATCAACCATGGCGAGAAACAGATACCAGCAGCTCGCGTGTACCGTCATTCAGCTACCCCAAAAAACCTTTTCAACCCCTGTCCTTGAATGAATCAACTCCGTCTCTCGACTTGTCACCAGGAAGTGGTTTCTTTGAATACATGCTAACTTTAAAAAAACAGAACTACGGTTATCCTCCCCCGCAGGTGGATGGTTTCGGACGCCCACTGTCGATGCAATACAATTATGCCAATATGCCGTATATGGCTGTTCCTCCCCAGGCTAACTCTCCTAGTTACGGACAGAACTATGTCACTCCCTACACACAGCATGGTCACAACATGTCGCGTACACCCTCTCAGCCCGAGAGGCCACCGAGCGCCAGCCAGCCAAATGCTCCGGTCGTCGTATCATCTACCCCCCAGCCTCAGAACTCGTCATTGAAGCCCACCGCAAACAGCTTCGTCAAGGTGCCTAAGAAGAGCGCCGCTATCCAGATCAAGAACGCTGCCGGTGAAGTCATTGACACTTCGTCCTTCAAAACTCCATCATCTCCCGCTCCCAGCATCCAGCAGTCCAAGACTCCTCCTGTGATTGCTTCATCTACCCCCCCTCCTAAGCCATCTACCCCCTCTCACGGCCGCACTGATAGTCATGCTGCCACCAAGACTGCCAAGCAGATTCAGGATGAGCTTAAAGAGAAGATCAAGCAAGCCACGCAGGCACCGCCCAAGGAGGATAAGCCAAAGCCCGTCGAGCCTGCGGCTAAAACCGAAGACAAGCCTGCTGAGCAATCTGAGGCCAAGCTCACCGAGACCAAGGCCGAGCCTGCACCCTCTACTAAGGCTGAGCCTGAAAGCAAGCCTGAACCCGAGGTCAAGGCTCCTGAAGCCACTCCCAAGATTGAGGAGCCCAAGAAGGAGGCTGAGAAGCCTGCTGAGCCTGCTAAGAAGGAAGAAACTGAGGAGGAAGAGATAGAGCGTATGATCCGTGAGATGGAGGAGGAGGATGCTCGCCGTGAAAAGGCTGAGGAAGAGCATCGCAAGAAGGTCGAGGCTCAGAAGGCCATTGCCAAGGAACAAGCCGAAAAGGACCGTGTTAAGAACGCTGCAGAAGAAGACCGCAAGCTCCGAGAACAAGAGCGCGAGATGGAGCGTCTCGAGGAGGAGAAGGAGAAGCGACGCCAACAGGCCGGCTCATCTGCTCCTTCAGTTGCCGAACTCCTCTCCCAGGCTCGAAGCGGCAAGGACACCGAGCCTACTAAGGTCGAGTCTGTTACCGACAAGCTTGCTAGCATGAAGATTGGAGGCGACAAGCCTGCCGACTCTGCTGCGCCCAAGCACGAGAAGCGCGGTGCGAAGCCTGCTGCTCTCAACTTGGCCCCTCTTAACACCAAGCCCGTTGAGCCCGCTCAACCAAGCGCCGCCCTGCAATCGCTCAAGTCTGCTCGTTTCCTGAAGGTTATCGAGCAAGATATCTACCCTGCTGGCATCAAGTCACCCAACCCTGCCCTTAATGCAGCGGTTCAGAAGAAGGGCAAGACCTTCAAGTATGATGCCAACTTCTTGTTGCAGTTCCAGAAGGTCTTTACTGAGCAGCCTTCTCTCGAATTCGGCCAGCAAGTCAAGTCTCTTATTGGCGATGACCGTTCCAGAACCAACACTCCTGGCGGCTCTGGTCGAGGCTCTCGTGGCCCTAGCTCAGGTATCGGCAGTGGATTTCCCATGGGTAGCTTCAACGCCCCTACCGCTTCCCGACCTCTCCCCAGTAACAGTACCTCTGAACTCCGTTTCGCCCTTTCCAACCAGCAGCGACCTGGTATTGGTTCCATGGGCCGTGGTCCCAGCAATTTCCCTACAGGCGGCTCCTCGCGTGGCCCCTCTCAACTTCCTAACTCTCCCCGTGGGTCTCGTCGTCGTGGCGGCGGCAGCCAGCGTGGTGAAGGCGTCAGGGAGGCTCAGGCTGCTAAGACCATGCCTTTGACTGCTGGCCAGGAGCTTAAGCCCATTGCCCAGACCGCTAACGGTTGGAAGCCTACAAGTATTGGCAAGAATGCCAATCCAGCCGCTGCCAATCCCTCTGGCCACCTCGAGCCTGATATGGTTCAAAGAAAGGTTAAGGCGGCACTCAACAAGATGACACCCGAGAAGTTCGACAGGATTGCAGACCAGATCTTGCTCATTGCATCCCAGTCCAAGGATGAGTCTGACGGTCGTACACTTCGCCAAGTCATTCAGCTCACCTTTGAGAAGGCTACTGATGAGGCCCATTGGGCTTCCATGTATGCTAAGTTCTGCAAACGTATGCTCGAGACTATGAGCCCCGACGTCCGTGATGAGCGTATCAAAGACAAGAATGGTAATGTCGTCAGCGGTGGTAACTTGTTCCGCAAGTACCTTCTCAACAGATGTCAGGAGGAGTTTGAGCGCGGTTGGACCGTTAACTTACCTGACAAGCCTGATGAGGAAGAAGACGCTGCGGGTAAGAAGACTGCTGAGGCTGCTCTCCTGTCCGATGAGTACTATGCTGCTGCTGCTGCCAAGCGACGTGGTCTTGGTCTAGTCCAGTTCATCGGTGAACTTTACAAGCTCGGCATGCTTACAGAGCGTATCATGCACGAGTGTGTGCACAAACTCGTCGACTATAAGGGAGTACCTGACGAGGCTGAAGTTGAGTCGCTTAGCAAGCTGCTCAGGACTATTGGTGGCAACCTCGACAGCACTGAGAAGGGTCGGCCCATGATGGACGCTTACTTCCAGCGCATCCAGACCATGATGGATCTTCCCGAGCTTCCCAGCCGACTCAAGTTTATGCTCATGGACGTTATGGACCTGCGCAAGGCCGGATGGCACTCGAAGGAGACCAACAAGGGGCCCAAGACTCTCGATGAAGTTCGAGCTGAGGCTGAGGCTGCTCAGGCTGCCAAAGCTCAGGAGGCTGCTCGCACTAATCAGCGAGGTGGCGGTCGCCCTCCGGTCGGACGAGGCGACGCTCGCAACTTCTCGGCTGGTTACGCACAACAAACCAGCAACCAGGTCGGAATGGACGATCTGCGCCGTCTGAAGGGCTCTGCCAACCGAACCTCAAGCGGCAACATCTCTCTTGGCCCTGCTTCCATGCTCTCTTCTCGTAGCAACAGCGGAAGACGCATGGGTCCCGGCGGCTACCTTGGTCCTCGTGGTGAGGATTCTGCTACTTCTTCACGAACTGGCACTCCTCCTACCCGCGAGAACACCTCTCACTCTAATGCATTCAGGTAAGTTTGACTGGTGCCTTATACATTCAAATTTGAGTTGCTGACATGTATGTAGCCTCCTTGCCAACATGGAGAACGACCACCCGGCTTCGCCCCCGTCTACTTCTGCCTCCCCCGCGATGTCGAAGGCTGTCCCTGACAGTGATAAGAAAGAGAGCGAGTAAAAGTATTCTTCTTCCTTCGGTGTCTTGCATTTCGGCAGAATAGACTAGGCGGTGCTGTGTTTTCTTGCATTTACAGGCCTTTTTTTATTTATTTATCAGACGTGTCACAAAAGTTGAGCACATTTTCTTTTTCCAGAACTCATGATACCTTGCCCATAGACAGACGGACACGATTCCTCTCAGCGTGAGAGGTGACCCCTACATCGGACTAGGGATTTCCTTCACCATTGTGCTCATTACCACCTACCTCAGCCCCTTTTCTGATCATGCTTCGAGTGTGTTTCAGTTCTTTAATGTTGTGGAGGATTTCCGGTTCAAGGGTTCGGGATGACCCTATCGCTGTCGTTGGCCAGCATACTTCTGGCTGTTTTATCTCCAGGAGAGGTTACGCACGAAAAGGGGGAGGTAATGATGGTAAAAAGCGTCACGATGATCACGTCGCAACCGTCATATACATACGTACGACTCGGGGTGGATGGCGGAGGTGGTGTTCAGGGCATTTGCGGTTGAATTTTATTTCGGACTCAATGAGGCAGAACGCGAAAGGGAATGGAACGAAATGGAACGGAATGATATGGAATGAAATGGTTTTCTCGGTGCATTCTTCCTCTCTGGCCTTTCGTTATACGTGGACAGCCTCTCGCCATGCTTTCGCCCCTTTGCTGGCTTTAGATGTTGCTCCCTCACTTAACGCTGACGAATCACATCACGTCGCGATAGGATAGGAAAGGGTTCTCAAACAAGACCATGATTGATGATGACGACTCAGGCTCTCTCGACTTAGCCTCATGAGCATATGCATTGTTGTACCAAGAAGGAGGACATGACCGCTCGCCAACGGCTCTGTCACTTGGTGTGTAATGTATAGAGGCGTTCAGCCTGGTCGAGCTTTAATGAAAGGGTCTTGATGATGCTTTGCTGTATATCATCTAATTTCGAAGAAGCATGGGCCATTGGCAGGGACAATTTACATATATGTTCAAACTTGCTGCCTCTTACTCGTGAATAGTAAATAAGTGAATGTTGAACACAGGGAAGAAGATGTCTTGATAACGGACGACCATAGGAAAACTGTCTTATTTTAAAATATTGTAACTTGGTAGGTAGTAGAGCACTCGGCAGGCTTCGCTCTCATCAAACTCCCAAACACCACCAAGACTCGCTTACTCTTGTGCATGCCGAAACCCTTCATTACTGGCATGTGAAGCTGTTGTCCTCTTTGATAATCCTCAACAAACCCAACCCACGTAAATATATAATCCTCAGGACGCCGCTGACCCAAATATACATGAACGTTTCACAGTATACCCATAAATGTCCTTCCGCATCCCTAACCAACTCATGCCATTGGCTTGAAGCCCAGCTTGGTGAACAGAGTATCCATGGCTACCCATTGCCGACCACACTTATCGAGATACTTGTCAACAATACCCTTCACATTTCCGAAGCGTACGCGGTTATGCTCAGCCAATGCAAGGATATTCTCCCGATCTTGCCTGGACATCTCAGTGCTCGTGGCCTTGGCCTTGGCCTTGTCGACATCCCACAGGCTGGCGAAGTAGAGAAGCTGAGTGTAGATAGCCTTTTCTGTGTATTCGTAACGCATTCGACCAAGACAATCTCGCGCAAGTCCCTTAGGACCAAGGCAACGAGAACCATAAACACTCATTTGCCGTGTTCGATTGCCGCACTGGCTATCATCACAGACCAGCCAGCCCTCGTAGTACCGGCTTGTTTGAGTGCGGATGGCGTGCTCCATCTGGGCCACGACAGAGAGTGTTGAGATGGAACTACCACACGAGCCGCAGATAACACCGGATTGGGACACATGATTGGGGGACGTAGCCAAGCCTTCGAACGCGAACGGGGTTTTGCACTTGCGGCAACGCAAAGAGAGGCGAGCACAATCACCGAAGCGGACCTCATCTGGAATCTGAGAGTCCAAGGGGTAGATCTCGAGGTCGTTGCTTGAGCTGTTCTGCTGAGTCTGGAATGAGCTGTAGCGCTTGATATCTAGACCAAGGTGCTCTGCCAGTTGTGATGTTGATGTTCCAACAATATTGGCACAGAGACGCTCGACAGGGGGGAAGATCTGCTTGCCAATATACCACTCAACGTCAGGCAGTAGAGTAGGATCTGCCTTGAGATCACCAGGAGTGTAGGCTCGTTTGGGAGCAGGCTCGGAGCTCTTGCTGTCGCCCGTAATCACGTACGCGATAACATCTCCCTTGCGAACTGTCTTGCCTTTGGCCATTTCACGGAGAGCGACTTGGACCTGAGGCATGGAGTTGGAGTCAGGGTAGTCGTTGGGTGCTTTTCCAAGCTGTGTATGGATGATGTACTTCTGAACAGGAATAGTCTGTTCACGCATCTTGCCAGCAATATCGCTCAAGTACTCATGGATTCGGGCGATTGAGACTTCGGTGTCGTCACCCGACAGAATCTCGTTAAGAAGGTGTTGGGAGATCTCCTTGGACAGAGCACAGTATTCTCGACGCTTCATGTCAAGACCCTTGACTTCCATCTTCTCGATGAACTTCCCATCCTTCTCTACAAGGTTGATAGCAGCATACTTCTTTTTCGCTTGAAGAAGAATACGGCGAAAGACGTTGTCAATATCGATCTCAAGCAGCTTGTACTGCTCGTTGACTGCTTTCTTGAAATCATTACCAACCTTGAACGCATCGGCAACATTATCCACGTTAGCATTGATCATGACGGAATCAGTATCACCATAGATAACCTGCAGTGAGTTGCTCTCGGCCAGCTCCTTGGTGCTGCGGAGAATCTCTCGGCCCTTGAAAGTTGTCAAAACAGCCAGAGGTCGAGCGTAGAAGCGTGACTTGGTATAACCCAAACATCCGTACATGGAGTTGGCAGTGAGCTTGAGCGCAAGCTGCTTGATGTCCCATGTAGCCAGCTCCTCTGGGGTGGCCTTCTTGTCCTTCATGAGGCTCTTGACTTGTCGACGGCGACTAACGAGAGTAGCAATGAGCCTAGGTAGGATACCTTGATCCTGGTTGATTGGGACTTCGGGAACTTCATCTTCTTCACCGTTCTGTGGGTTTGATTAGTTTCGAGGTTAAAACAAGGATTCTCGACAAACTTACTGTGGCTGGTCTATCGACAGTTGTAAAGCAGATGTTGAACTCCTGAATAATAGAGGGATACAGGGAATTAAAGTCCATGACAAGCACAAACTTATCATACAGACCTTTCTCTGGCTCGAAAACCAAGCCACCCTTGTACTTGTCCTTCTTCTTCCCCTCAACCGCCTCTTCTTCACGCTGTGCCTCTTCAGCACGCTGGCGACTGCGAAAAGTCTGCTTGTCAGGGCAGATGTACTTGTTGCGATAGAACTCGTGTAGCAAAATGTACTCGTTCCGCTCTGCACGCGTGCCGGTCAGGGTTCGAGCCCAAGAGTTACCCGCCAGATTGGTGAGAACCTTAGTCAGTGGCAACATCTGAACACCCAGGGCCAGGGCTGCAATGTAGTGTGTATCGGCCTCCATATGGGTGATGTAGTCGAGAAGTCCCTGCTTCTCCCTGGCCCACGTCTTCAGGGCAACCTCATTGTCAAAATCGCGGCGCCGGTTATCTCCAGAGAGGTACAAACTGCACATCTCTGTCAGGCTCCATGACTGACACTTGAACATGACGGACTTTCCAGCATCGTTGGCAAGATCGCATAGCAGACGTCCTGACAAGATCTGGCGTTCAGCAAAAACATTACCACCAGTCTTGCCGATTGACGATGGCCACTGACTGCGACGGAGTCTGCCTAGCCTGGACCATCCGGGTATTTTCTTTTCATACAGGCGGTTGAGGAGCACACTGTAGTCTACACCCTCCAATTGGTGTCCCAGAATTACATCTGGATCCGCAACATCAAGTTGGGCCAAGAAGAAGGCGAGGATATCGGCTTCTTGCTTCTTCAGCACAATCAAGCCACGATTCCTTTTCTTTGCAAGGTGATCGAAGCCCATAGGGAACGCCTGGCCATGCGGCCGGATCACCGTAAAGGTTCGACAGGGCAGCTTTTCTGCAGGAGTTGTGTCACTGAGGGATACCTTCTCGTAGATTCTTGCACTAATAGCCAGAATCTCTTGCTTGTTATCCTTCTCATTGAAGGCAGTCCGTAATGAGACACTCATAAGAGTCAGGGGGGGTGCATCCAGGTTGTCAGACTCGCTAAGAACAGAAACCATGTTGGGGTGATCGGCCAAAACCTCAAGCTTGCAGTGGGAAGCATTCTTGAGCTTGTCAAAATCGGCATCCTCAATCTTCAGCCAGCATGGGCCCATGATATTCTTCCAGAGAACGAACTGTTCAAAAAGAGCAGTGTTGCTACCAAAGACGTGAGAATATGTCTCACCGGGTCTGTTGGGGTCGACTTCAGGCTCTGGGATACTTGTTAGCTGCTTTGAGGGACCTACAGGAGGAATGTGGCCACTCACTGTTGTATGGGTAGAGAAGTTTCATATACTGTGCTTCCTTGGGGACATCACGGAGCTCAAAGGCATATTTCCTGGTACAGGCCTTGATCTTGTACATGCCAACATTCATCTTGGTCATCATGGTGTCAATCTCGTCATACACGTTCATCATCTCGACTTCTTCGCCTGTCTCTTCGCCATCTTGCAAGCGGTGTTGGCGCGGCAAGAAATAGAGCTTTCTCAAGATGTTGTCTACTTTCACAAAGCAGCTGACGTATGATCGCGTCTTCTTGTTGAGAACTTTGCCAAAGAGACACAGACTGCCGTTGACCTCAGTGTAGTCTGTCCAGAAGAAGTTGAGACTGCCGTCTTCCTCGATCGCCTCCTTGTAGTCAATTTTGCCTATTGTCTTTGTTTCTGCAGGCGAACTTGTGACGACGTTCAGCCTCTCTGTGAGGGCATTCCATGAAGCTGAGTCGACTTGAGCGCCGTTGGGTTTAACAGGAGAGGAGCTGGCAGGTGTGGGATAGGATTCTGCTTTCTGAATTTTCTTGATCGGCCTTGAACTTGCTAGATTGACACTGGTTGTGGCGATGGTTCCAGCATGCGCAACCTCCATCATGTCTTCGTCGTCGTCGTCTTCCTTTGGTTCCTGCTTAATCTGTGCCTTTCTCTGCGCTACCTTTGCGGCTGGAGAGGAGGGTGCAGGATCGCTCATGGGGACATCGGCAGTCTCGAGGATGTCATCGTCGGCGGAGGGAAAGAAGCCATCATCATCAGGGGCTGGAGGGAGAGGGGACGGTAGCCGGGTATCGAGGGTCTTGGTCTTTTTGGGCACAGGCTCGGGAGCAGGTGAAAGGGCCCTAGCCTTGCGACGACCGCCAGATCTTTCGACTCTTGAGGTATGGGGAGCAGGGGCAGGAATGTTGTTGTCGACCTCGCCGAGGAGGTTTGAAAGGAAGTCGTCGTCCTCTTTTGTCTTAACGACCTGAAGAGATATTTAATTTAGTTGGGTCGACCCACGATGTTGTAAACGGAATGCGTACCTTGGGTTTTGGCTGGGCCCTGTTGGCGCCATTGAAGTATTCACTGATATCTTTGTCAGTGGCCGCTCGCTTGGCTTGCTCCTCCTGACGATTCTTCTTCGCTACATGATATGTGAGTATGTGGGCTGTCCTGAACATGTCCTGGAGGAAGACTGACCAGTCTTACTGGGTCGGCCACGGAGGGTGGCCTCTTCTTCGCTTTCTGAACCATAGGCCTGTACTCGATCCCAGTCTTCGCGGCCATCATCTGCGTAGCCTTCGCCATTGTCGTCGACAACAAAGTCGTCCTGATTTAATCGTTCCCGAACAACCTTCTTATATCCATCCTCGTCAACTTCGTCGTATAAATTGTCGACGTCGGCAACTTTGTAAGTATCAAAGACCTTCTTGCCGGACTCTCGAAGAGCCTTGAGCTCAGCGAGCCGCGCTCTATGAGACATGACGGGAGAAGAGTTTAGGCCGGTGGCATATCAAAGAGAGAAGAGAAGGAGAGTATATGCCTGGATGCCACTTTTTGATTATATGTTGCTCGTGATTGTAGTGCAGGGAAATGATGGTATCGAGAATGGAAATGGTGATGGTGGAGGTGCTACTTGGATGAGGTTGGTCCCCCGGTAACCAGCGCTGAGGTGCTCATTTAGAAAAGTGGTCAGGGAGACGCGTCAAAGCGCGTCGTCCCTCCTGAGCCGCGTCTCGGCTCGTGTCGAAGGAGGGGCCATCTATTTAAGTGATTGACGCGAGAGCAGCCAATAGGCGCTACGGCATAGGTGATGCAGAACCTTAAAGTACCCCGCGCAGGGAGGTACTTGCTGATGCATAAATTGGTATTTGCATAAAATATATGCGGCATCAAATGGCTAGTCCACGCGGCTTTTCACTTTACGCGACCTGTTAACTGTTAGTGTTACCGAGACTCTTTTTAGGTCTTTAACCAAGATACCTACTACGTATCTAGGATTGCATAAGCTCCTATTTACGATCTAATGGCAACTAGATGATATTCCTTTCCTTTAGGACTTCAATTTCGTCGAATGGTTGTAGTCAATGTTATAAACGAGTTGCTAATTGAGTTGCCGCTCTTTAAATTGATGTTACTTGGGATAATTCATTTAAAGATCAAAATGGAAAATCAATACAGATCATTCTTCTTCATTCAGCTAGTCTTCAGACAATATCATTGGGTCAAAGGCATCCCAAATCCAGTTGTTGCCCGGCTGAGGTGTGGCCGGCCGTCCCGGTGCGGCCCCACTTGCCCGGAACGATGGATGACCCACATTGAACTGCAGTTTATCTCTCGGCTCAGTCAGATACACCTGTAGTGACTACCTGACCATGTATTGGAGATTCAGCAGTTCAGCTTAGATATTAATAAAAACCGGGTCGGAGCCGTAATTCCAGGACATCGTCTTTCCAGAAATACCTTGTGATTAATCTTGATACACTACCTTACCTTAGGCAATTGGTGATGGTGATGGTGATAATGTACTTGCCAGTAATTCACTCCGTCCTTGCGGATATTCTCTTGTAAGCTCCTTGCAAGAGCTACCTATGGCATTAATTGCAAGCTCAGTCAAAGGACCTTCCCAAAGTAACACAAACTCTCAACTTGTTCCTGCACCTGTACCAGTGGATGTCTTCCTACCTACCTGGTAGGTACCTTGAGTATCTAGGCCGCTTTTTTTTTTTCACCACACATCAGTCAAAATTGACGATCTTTGTCTCGTCAAACCATCTATATCCGATCCCATCCATACTTACATCATGCCCAACAGTATCTTTGGTGCCTGGCAGGCGAAGCTCAAGAAAAGGATCCCACCTCAGCCTCAGCATCCGCTTCCGTCCCCTGAGCTTGTCAAGCCTCACAACAAGATTAGCAGCTAGAGACTGCCACTGAATCGCCGCAGGGCTCGTCTCGATAGATCTGAGGAAATCGATTTTGATGGACCTAGCGAGAATACGTCAACACGGCGCAGAAGTCAGAGATCAAATTCTCAGAATTCGTCGTATTCTCATCTTGCGCGTTGGTTGAAACCGAAACGACGAAAGACAGCTTCCTCTTCAACAAATTTGGAGAAATTGTCAGTATCTGAAGTCCCAGGAGTTCCTCATCTCCTTAGCACAGGTGGGTGGGCTAATAAGTACTCGCTTGCGGCGTATCTGACTATTCTAGTGGAAGATCTCTCTTATCACCAACCGAGCCTCAGCAGCGCATTTCAATACTCCAGAGAGAGATGGACTCGCAATGGGAGTTCCTCGAGTAACCATTCAGTGTTTCCAATTGGGTCACGCATTCATATCTCCGAATTATCCAAGCCGTTCCTGAAGGACTCTGAATTCGCGCCCCCTTCACCAGTCATCGACAAAGGTCCACCTCAGCTAGATCCTCTTCCTGACATGTCTAGCTGTAGCCTGGAAAGATCATATACTTTACGAGCTTGCATAGAAGCGGCACCGGATGATAAGCGTCTGGAAGACAAATCGCCGCGCTCCACTACTAAGCGTGAACGCATCACAACTCGTCCCAAGGTCTCGGCAGCACTTACATCACAACCGGTAGGGCGGAAGACACTATCTATCACCAGGCCCTCGTCCTCTTGCGATTTAGTCGCTCCTGCGACAATAGTCGGCTCACTTCGTCGTTTTAACAAATCTGGAGGCTATAGCCACCCGCAAAGAGGTCAGATTCCGTCAAACTGGACTCAGGGTAATTTCGGCATATTACTGTCTATGCAAGATGATTCCATGCAAGAACCTGGCCAATGCTCGCCATCGCGGTGGACCTCGGCCACCACGTTTCAACTACCCACAAATTTACTCAAGAGTTCGTACTTGGCTGTCAAAGAAGGCGATAAACCGTCAGCCACACATTCATCAACGTCGAATACGCAATCACAGCTCTCAGATCGATCATCCAGCCAAGGCAGCAGGTCAATATATCGCACCGTGGCCTCGAATCTCTACCTTGATTCGTTGCCTCAATTCGAACTTAAGTGATGTTACTGGGCTTGATGGGGGTATTTTATTGTTTAAGCTGGACCTAACAAGTAGTTTATAAAGCTGGCTATAGAATAGAAGGTAGTCCACTAGTAGCAGAGACTCCCTTTTTTTACCTATTCCTAACCGAGATTAAAATAAAGCAGAATGGATAGTCATGGTAAAACAACCTTCCATACTCAAGCTTGTGATGGCCTGGATGATAGATATGACAAATATTCAACAGGACCAAGGCTTCGATTGTGTAAGTGAGGTATTGTATATGCAGAGGAGTGCCATCGCCCAACAAAACGCCGCCATATGCTCTATCAGTACACCCTCGCATTCTTTTTTGCGTCTAAATCGTACATACATCAGTTTAGTTTTACACGAGCTTTTCCCATTGAAAGCTCTTATTCATGGACCCAAGCACAATTCGATGCTCCAATGTACAGGAGCCTCAACGCCGCGGTTTGTCAAAACGGCGAGTGGGTTTCCTGTAGCAGCCACGGATACGGCTCGACTTCAGCATTTCGTTATCGAAACTTCCTGTCGTCACGAGTGGCGTTCCAGTTAGGCTTGGGGCCCGGATAGCCACCATAAACGGGTTGCCTCACCGGCCGCGTGCCGCCTTTCCGCTTGCGCAGGTCTTGCTCTGGTATTCGCCTTCCAGGTGGTGACTGGAGGTTTTTAGGGTAGATTTTGTACGAGTGGGGGACGGGCCTTGGAGGCTTTGATTCGAACCTTGAGCTTTCGTCGCGTCGATAGCCATCACCTGGGCCATTATCACGATGCAACCGCCCTTGGTCTGTCTGCTTTGGGGATCGGGGCTTTCCTGCTTGAGTGGTGTCCCAAAAGTTGACCATATTCATGACCTCATTGTGTGCGGACATATCTTCCTCGGCTGTGCCACGACCCTTCGTCTTGGGCAAGTTGTGTTCCGTTTCCTCCCGGTTGGCATAGAAGGCCTGGATCTCGCGGTTGATGCGTCCCCCGACAGGGCGTATTTTCTCGAGGTCTTCCTCAGGGAGCATCTCCTGCTGAATGACCTTGTTGAATGATCCATACATGATGCGTGCGAGAGCAATTACCTCGCGTTGATCATTGAAAAGAGCCTTCTTTTGTTCCTTCGTCTCAGCTTTAACTCGTTTGAAATAGTGATCGTGTAGTTTGCGGTAGGGCACCCACAGACGATCAAGCGCGTCGGTGATCTGGACGCCATAGGCACGTTTGGCACCAGCCACGTCCCCTTCTCTAGCACGAGCACGCAAGTGATAGTGCGTAGACTGAGAAACGTTGAGGTACAAGCGCATGAGATGAGCGTCGGGCACCTCTAGGTGGTTCATCATGCTATCGAGCGCGCGGTCGGCATTCTTGATGACATTTGGGTTGATGTTATCACGAACACATGTTTCAAAGGCTATACGATAGAAGTTTGGTCCAGTGATACTCGCTGGTATTATGTCCAGAATCTCAGTAGCATGACCGCTTGCTTTGGCTTGCTTGAGAATGCTAAAGAGGCGCAGCCAGCAATCCCGGTCAGGCTCGAGATTATATTGGCGAAGAATGAAATTCCAGTATTTGATGCCCAGGCTGTTGAGCTTCGTCTGCAACACAACCTTCAAGATTAGAGACAAAGTATTGTTCCCAGGACTGGTAAAGACACCATTTTTATCCTTCTTAACCACTTGACCGGTGTGAGGATTTGTCTTGCGAGCTTCCTCAGCTGACATTTCTTTGACTTTGGACAAATTGGGTATGTTCATTGTCTGTTCAATGAGATCAAGGACGGCCTTCTTCTCGTTGGTGTCGCTTGAGATGATCATCATACGACCCATTGAGCAGACGAGCTCCTCATCGATGATCAGACGTCCTTGCCTCCATTTACTCATGACTTCTGACCAGATGGCTTTGGCGCGCTGAATACCATTTTTGAGATTGAACTCCTTCTGTTCAGGCGTCAAGTTTTCCAAGCCATCAAGCGTGTTGAATCGTATAGCATTGAGAACGGTAGTATAGGTGTAGGAAGTCGGAGCTCGAGTTGACTCGTTGAGAGTGTCGACGATGGAGAACATGGAGTCCAGGTCGCCCGCTCGGTTGCACACGCTGAGCACAGCATTCATATGAGTGCTGTTTGGTTCTAGGCGAGAGTCCTTGAAAAGGGCGTTATAGTGCTTTACAGCCTCGAAGACGGCGGTTTTAGGGTGTTTCGACTTGGCAAGACCACGGAACAGGGTTGTGTAGGTTTGCGCATTGGGGAATTGTGCGCGCTTTTTCATCTTCAGATAATGTCAGTATCACAGATGAGAGAAGAACCCGAGGACTATATCTCAAGCCTACCTCGTTGAATAGCTTGATCGCTGCCTTGACTTGTTGCTGGTCGAGCAGATATTCCAGTAGTAGATTCCATGGCACGACCAATTGCATATCTTTACTGCCTTTTTGAACCAAAAGATGGGCTTCATCGAATTTCTTTGCTTCAAGCGCTCTTCTGACATATTCTGCAACTTTCCAAGGGTCATTGTTCAGATATTGTAACTCCTTGTTGACTGCCCGTTCCATTTTAAGGGTTTCCTTCTTTTTCCATATTGCTTCGTCGGCTGGTGCATCGAGGCTTTTTGGAGCATCTTTCGTGATAGAATCAGCTATAGAGCTTGCGTCTTGAGCTGTAGTCGTCACCTCGGTAGTCGGTGTCGTCGTAGAGTTGAACATGCGCTGTGAGTGTTGAAACGAACGGGTTTGGAAAGCAGAAGCAGGCCGAATTTCTAGTCTCTGCCGCGGTGCGAGCTGCAGAGCTCTCCGAAGGCACGCGCCTCCGTGCAATAACCTATCAGCCATGGGAGAGTTGCTGCTTGAGTACCTAGGTTGATCACGGAATTCCAGATATACCCAAGTTAGAGCTGGAGAGAATGGATCCGTCCGTAGGTGCACCAAAAAATCTCTTATCTTATCAGCTGAGCGAGGGGCGTTGCATGAGATGCGCTTAACTTTGCCGCGCTTGAGGTACCTAATGCATGTACATTCTGTAATTGCCATAGAGCCACCCCCTTCCCCTGCAGGTCGCTAACAACTCTCTCCCATTTCTAATTGGAGACGCGCTTCGCGGTCGCAGTCCAGTCTAGTCCAGTCCAGTCGAGCCAACGTTTCTTTTCTTTTAACCTTTATAGGGACGAGACAAAACATGCGAATTGTTTGATCCTCCAAGTATCATCAGTCATCCCTTGTCCTTCTAAACTCATCTTACTATACTCATCGATTTCTGCCGTATACCGATTTTCTTTCATACCACCTCAATCATGGCCAAGGTTGCTACAGATTTCGAAAAGATCATCAACGAGGGTAAGCAACAATCAATTTTTCCAAGTCCTGATGTCCTTCCCTAACATCGTTTTTCAGGACGTGAGCGAAAGAAGAACGAAGCCCTTGCCGATCGCATCTTCTCAAAGAACCGTCGCCAAAGCGCCCCCTCCAAGCTCAAGTCCGCCCCCGGCCAATCGCTAGCAAGCCGTGTCGGCGTCAAGAAGGTAGCTACAGCAAAAGATAGGAAGCGATTAGTTGAAGCCAACATGTACAGCAGCGAACTTCCACCATAGGCACCCGCTCGACCCAGCCCGCGCCTGGCAATGTCAACGGAGAATGGACACACGATCTGCATCACTCTGTCTCAGGCGACCTAAGCTCCCGCATCTCAGCTCCCAATGCTGCTCATAAGAGAGCCAACAACCGCCGCGCTGCTCGTCTCTCCGCTGCCGTGGATCGCATGGACACTTCTGGCGATGCGCCACAACAAGTCAACATCGTGAAAGGCAAGGGCAGCACTGGCAATGGCATGGGAATGACAATTCGGGGTCTCGCAGGTCCCTTCACTATTCTGGCACAAAACTTTGCCCCTGGCACCACAGCCGCTGATATCGAGAGCGCTATGACTCCCATCGGAGGCGAGATTCTGAGCTGTCGCATTGTCAAATCAAACCCATTCCTCCTCTTCGAGCTAGCCTTTGCATCGCGCGAGGGTGGTGAGCGAGTAATCGAGACCTTCAACGATAAGACTGTGAGTCCATCGGGACCAATTTTCATTCAGAACTCTTGCTAAAACTTGTTACAGGCCGATGGTAGAATCATCAAGGTCTACCCTAAGCTAGGAGCCCCTTCAAGCAATACCATTACGTCCAGCAATGCGCCAAGAAACGCCCCAAGCGGTCCCCGTGGCACCCGCGGAAATAAGCCCAACGCTAACGACAACTTTGTTGATGGCTCAATGGGTTTCCCTGATTTAATGGACACCACTACCACAAACGGCTCATCAAGGAACAACCAGTTGTATAGCGATAAAATCGTGGGCGGCAACCGACGAGGCCGAGGTGGTCAAAGAGGTCGCGGCGGGCGATGATGAACTATCGCCTGTCTCTTGTTTTTCCTTTATTGCATTTGACGATTACTTCGCAACCTTTTTTGGGACATGGTCTCTAGAGAACAGACTGGGAGGTACCTATCAGCATTAAAATAGCCGGGCAATTTCATGGTGAACCACAACAAGGGGAGCAGTGGGTGTACGAAATTTTGGGCTGGGCGTTCGGGGTTCACGTGTCCAAAATGGGCTATTAAAGCTAATCATTTCATTTTTCTCTCTTTATACTTCGGGTACCCCTGAAAATGGATACCAGTTACGACCATGTGGAAGCAGCTCACTGTCCCAGCTCCCGACAATGGTATCACTTGAGGATGGAGAACCGTTCGCATTCATCAGGGGTAATTCATGATTTTATACCTCGATTCGTCCGCGCAGAAATGACCCCTTTGAAGCCGCCCAAACCCAAATAATACCAATACAACTACAAAATGGGAATTGTAACCCAAGAACCTTACCCCATGATATGCCAAGCGCGGTCCCTCCGTCATCATACACCAAGAAGTCGAGACAAGAATAACAATATCTACAGCCAGGCTACAATAGGCATGAATCATATTCAGCCGAGATTTGGCAACTCTGCACCATGTTGAATTCCTGACCAGAAACCCCGTCCCTCCAAGAGCTATACTGACAACAGGAAAAATAACGAGAAAAAAAAAAGAAAGCAGCCCCGAGAGTAAACCCAAAACTTCCGCGGCCGTTTCTGAGGCGTGCCTCATCGTGTCGAGACAAAGAAATCCTGTAAACAAATACTACCCCTTTCATCATGGATCTGTGTAATTTGGCCCAACCTATTCCTGTGCTAAATGCTTGTAGCATTGTAATCGAGTCTGAATATCATTCCTTCGAGTTCGTTGAGACCTTGACGCTGAAGTTCCCTTTCCCTGGCTATGAAAAGGAGCCACGCCTCCTCTTTAACCAATTCTGACAAAGTCGACTGGACAGTTCCGAGCACGCACATATGGCATGGGACGTCTCTTGCCTCGTTGGCGCATGGGTTTCGAAGGGAGGACGGACTTCTAGTACATTAGAACCACCATGGAGTTTTGCTTCGTTACCAACCATGAACTCCGGCCTATTGCACGCTATTACGCAGAGACCTCGGCGGCAGGGCTTCGTTTATCGAGTGAAGTCGCTCGCATCACAGATTGGCGCGGACATCTGGTCCCTTGTTAGGTTAGGCCACTTCAATGCCAGGTGTTCTGGTTTCCCATAAAACCTTCTTCCAGAGTGCGCTCCTCCAAATTGCGGATAAAGTCCCTGTTGCCTCGGCCACCCTGTTGCACGCGGCTACCTCTTCGACCTGCTGCCGTTCGGTTATCGATGCTGCCAGATGCCATACTTTCTCCAGTGGGTGGGTAGTACGCCGGACTAGGCTGTAGACGAATCGGCTGACTGGGGTCGAGATGGCTAGCTACTCGTTGGATGGCAGCGGGGATACCGCTCTGTTGCTGCTCCATGGTTGAAGCCCGTTGACGTGCTGGCCTCATACCACCTTGTTGATGCTGATACATGTTGGGCTGGGGCATTTGTGCATATTGCCCCTGAGGCATCTGCTGGGGCGGTTGGGACATAACCATTTGTCCATACTGCCCGTGTTGTTGTTGGCCGTATGCCGAAGGCATGTTGGCGTGGTTGCCTCCGGGAGAATACATTGAGTTGTTGCCGTACATCTGCGGTTGCGTATGGCCTTGAGGCGCGTACTGGTTGGCATAAGGGGTAGGGGCAGCTGAAGCAGCCTGTTGTTGCGCTTGGTGTTGCGCTTGGTGTTGAGCTGCTGCCGCTTGAGCCCGCTGCTTGCTAAGTGCTTCGGCCTGTTGCTGTTGTTGGGTGCCAGGTGCTGGAGACCTATTCAGCGAGCTAGACTTGAGATTCATCGGTGGTATAAAAGGCCCAGTAAACTTCTGTTGAGTGATGAACGGATGAAGTTTGGCTTGCTGGGGAGACCATCTCTCGAGAGGGTTGATTGTAAGAAGGCCGCGGACAAAGTCAATGAACGCGATGCGGTTGTTCATTTCTATCACGGTTAGTATGAGCGCACATGATATTCCTACCGGTTCGGATCTTACCTCTATCTATCTCGCTCTGCTTCATGTTCTTCCTAGGCATGGGATAGGACTTGATAATCTCGGGAAGGGTGTTGGCCTGGAAGTACTTCTTGCTAGGCTGTTCCTTGGTGCCACGTTCTCGGGCATATTGTTCCATGGGTTTAAGCTGGTATGTCCGTCGTCCGAACTCATCTTGTCGCTTTTCGAAAAAGTCGCCCGCCTGCTTCCCCATCTCGATCATCCAGTTCGGGGGGTTACCCAACATTTCAACGATTCGCGAGACCTGGTTATACTCAGAAGATCCTGGAAACAAGGGAAGTCCCAGGAACAGTTCCACCACAATGCATCCAAGGGACCACATATCGATGGCCGAAGAATAGGGAAGACCAAGTAAAACCTCGGGAGATCTGTAAAATCGAGATTGAATATAAGTATACACTGTTTGTCGCTCGTCGCAGGCTGAACCGAAATCAATAATCTTGATGATGGGGCTTTCGAGATTCTTGAGAAGAATATTTTCAGGCTTCAAATCGCAATGTATCAGGCGAGCCTTATTAAGTAGTGCGAGACCGTTAAGGAGCTGTTGAGCGAACACGCGAACCAAAGTAGTGCTGAGTCCTCTGAACTGGTTCTGCTTGATAAGCTCGTAAAGATTGACGCTAAGGAGCTCAAAAACCAAGCAAAGATGTTGGCGGTGAATGAAAGTGTCTTTAAGTCGCAACAAATGATGATCGTCGTTCTTGTCAAGCTTCGTGTTGAGCTACTCCTTGTTAGTGCGGACCTTGAAGTATGGAATTGATGATCGTACCAAATCAAGGACCGAAACCTCCATCATGCTCTGATTGAAGTAGGCAGTACGATTCTTGATGACCTTGACAGCCACTACTTCCTGCGTCTTCAGGTTCTGACATTTCACGACTTGACCAAAAGTACCCTGCCCCAAGACGTCCAGAATAAGGTAACGGTTTCTAAGAATATGTTAGAATTATAAGCAACAAACTTCAGTTTTACACAACATACTTGTGGCCGGCCTCTTCAGATCCAAGAATGTCGTTCACGTAGAGGATGTAGTCACTGTCTTCGTTGTCATAGCCATCGTTCTTGGTACCCTTGCTAGGCTTGGTCAAGACTCTGCGAGGATTGCGCGACGACTCATACTTGAAGCTGGGGTTACAGATGCGATAAGTAGCAGGCAGTTGAACAGTAAGAGCTTGAAGAGGCTGATCATATCGTGAGCAAAAGTGTGTCAAAAGCTGTAGAGGCTTGAAAACATACGCTGATAAAACCGCCTTCAGGGTTGGCGCGACGGAACGGAGGCTGTGAATTGACCTTGGGTTGCAGATCTGCGGGCGAGGAGAGTTGCTTGAACTCGGGAACTGGGCCCCTGGTCACTTGCTGGGGCACAGGCCGTCGAGGAGACTTGGGGTCCAGGTTAAAAGCAGCATCGAGATTGCCGACAGCGGAAGAGGGATAATTTTCCTGGTGACCGGCGGACGCGTAAGGGTTGATAGGAGGAAGATGCTGGCCTTGCTGGTGTTGGCGGGCGCCGGGGAAATATGTCGATTGAGAATAATCAGGCTGGCGTGTAGGCGACTGTCGCTGGGAGGTCGGGCTTGTGAATTGGCTGTTTGAAGACGACTTGGGCGCGTAAGGTGAAGTGGGGGACAGGGCCTCCATGGGCGAGTATCGTTGAGCGACGGAAGAAGACTCTTGAGGTGAGTGAAGGTTGACGGGGCGGCTGCCCGACATGTGAGCTTGATGAAGGGGCCTCATGGGGTACTTGATACCAGCATGAGCATCATGAGCATCGTGCATAGCGACGTCACCGTTGCCGTCGCGCATCTGCGAAGGTGAGATTGGAGAGGCGGCCGAGTTGGGGTTACCAACGGGAGCAGAAGCAGGCGGAGCAGCAGCAGAATGGACGGGGGCGCCGCCGTGGAACTGGTCGTATTTGTATCCGCCTTGAGGCGGGGGCTGGTTGGTGTAGTCTCGAGGGGCTTGGGTATTGCCGTTGTGTCGTCTCGAGGAGCCAGGCGAGTTCGCGGAGGGATATTGCTGCCACTGAGGATCCATTGCGCTGACTGACTGCTGCGGAAGCTGAATCAAGCAGCTTAGGGCGACAGCGTCAGTTTGATCGCCGCGATTAAGTAGAGGCGGTCGGTGGTCAGCAGTGAAATCGTTGTTGTGGTGGTTGTCGCGAGTGGGGATGCGTAATGCGTGGTTATCGGGCGTAGACGATGATGTCGACGGTCGATGAGATCCCAGCGACGGGGGGAGGATGAAGGATGGGAGTGAGAAAAATGAGAGTAAGAGGAGAAGGGTCTGGATGGTGTAGTGTAGCGTCGAGTTGCTAGCTCCTAGCTACAATCCAATGCAGAGAGAGCACAGAGAAAATGGATGGGATGTGATGGTTGGCTGGCAGCTGGTTGCTGGTTGGGCCGGGTGCAGTGTGGTCGCTCGCCAAGTTGGAGATGGATCGAGTTGGGTCTCGTCGCGCAGGTCCTGTCCTGTAAGAACAGGTTAGGCAATATTGCGGTAGAACGGACTAACCCAGGCCGTCCTAATAGAACTAACAACAGCTACAGCGTGCGTATTGAGAAGGAGCAACAATGGGCACGCCAGGCTCTCAGAATATCGTACCGTCGTCTCGTACCGTACCGTAAAGAGAGATGAGGGGGCGGGAGGATGGATTGGGCCGACAGTGGAGGCCCAAGCCAAGGCCCGGGGGTGGATATGGGCAGTCAGGTCAAGCAAAACAAGATCAGGTAAAGTATCTGTAGATGGTAGGAATTGGTTCGGTAGAGGACTCAAACGTTGAAGCGAGAATTAAGAGGGTAAGGAAAATGAGGAGGAAGTTTGCTGTATAGGAAGGGATGCTCTAGATTCTAGTCTTCAGAGCGTTGATGAATGAAGCCATTCATTATATGGATGGTGAGTTGATGTGGGAGGGAGGTTGAGGTCTCGGTGCAGATACTGACTGTCTGTAGATGGATGCCAGAGAGGGCAAGAGTCAAGAAGGTTGATATCACCTCAATTAGATTGCAATAAGCCCACCTGCCTCAGCGAGATATAATTAAATTCCATTACCTACCTATCTTCTCAATTGCAAGTCAATTAGAATTCAGCGCATTTTACCAACACATAAAAGCTAGTTATATCAATGCCTTGATTGCGCATGATTTAACTTTCATGCTGTTGTCCTTCGTTGCTCACGTCAACACGAGTTACGAGCCGAGTTCAGACGTTGAAACATCTGCAGCAACGATATATGCATCAAGTATCAGCAACTCAACGCTATGGACACAAAACTTTCGTTGCAGCAAAATAAAGTAACCAACAGCTGAACGTTACGCAATTACATTGGACCAAGTAAATGCATGTAGAAATCTTCTTGGTCTTGACTCCTCGCTCGGCTCTTCCCAGCCAACGGCAAAAAGTCAAAAAGAAGCCCACCACTGTAACCACTACCTAAGGTGCCTACTGAAGGCCGTAGGTACACGAGCAAAACAGAAACGTGCGAGATTTGCGGCGCTTTAGGCTTGTTTCCCAGTCTGCTCTACTACCCTGCCACAACAACAAGGGGGTACGCCGCAGTGGACAGGTTGTGATGATCCCCCTCTATCAACTGTCAAATCACCACTGACTTTTACTCAACGATGCACGTATTCTGCCTTTCTACGCGCAATCAGAGTCGATCCGATTTACAACGTGGCAAAACAAGGGTAATTTTTAACAGTATATACAGTATCTTGTTGCCTCTGGTCAGCGGGGTCATTATCAGCCCTTCCCGGCTATCCTCTGCTACTATGTACGCGCGCACCAGAATTTGGCTTATGACTCTGCCTCTGACACGAGCGACACACAACACATACACCCCGGAAATTACCATTCATTGATCGATACCTCCCTCAGTCGGCCAGCTTACGATCTCAATTTCCCAATACAAATCTATTATCATTGGCATTATCCTTAACTTGCCTACCTAGGTATGCTGTCATCATCAACATGGGTTCTCTCATAATCTACAGCCCAATAGGTATTACTACCCATGCCATAGACGTTAGCCAATTAACCCACCATGTTAAAAATGACGTCCTTTTCAGGGTCCTGAGGAGTTACCACGGAATAAAAATCAAGTTTCACATTCTAAACGGCTCCCGGCCCTTCTCACCGTATCTGGTAGGACAAGACGGTAGCCTGTAGGTATCAAACCCCAGAGCCTCTTGTGCCCCGTTTATTTCGTTGGCGTTTCATGAGCTTGCCATCCCATCTGTCCATCCATCCAATCTGAACCTACGTGGCTCCTGTGTCTATTTACACATTTACTGGGGTTCACTGGTGCCAAATATCTAACACGTAGGCCTGTTGCTATGCCAATTCATATGTAGAAACCTCCTCACTTCTCAGCTTGGGCATCATTATCGAGATGGAAACTTTGAAGGCTGGCAACATCTCGGCAGAACGGTTCGATTGTGGTGTCACCCTACGCCATTATCCAATTGATCAGAGAAAGGCCGAGGGTTCCACGACCGATAGTCAAGTGAGATTGTCTTGTTGTTTTATTCATCCGTTTCATCAACTGCCGCCGTCTTGTCGCCTAATTTTCTTCGAGAGAATCCTGTGCACCTCGAGCAACATCCGCCAACGCCCCCCAACCTGCGTGTCTCCGACATCTTCCACTTCCTCACCTTTTATCATCAATCTTACAGAGTCGTCAAGTCGTCGTTCCATCATCGCGTGCGCGAGAAGTATTAATGAAAAAGGAGAAAGAAGGAAAATGTCCCGTTAAGAAAGAAAAAGGTCGCCGCTAAATACATAGATGAGAATCCACGGAATGGAACTGCCACCCCCTTCGCCAGCCATTGAAATATCAATCAGATGCTCCATGAGACACAAGAATGGATGAAACGCTCATGACGTCGTCAGATAGGGAAAATTAAAATGCCAGACTGGCTCCTGACTTAATGCAACAAAGTCAAGATGAAGAAATGTTGGTGGTATCCTAGAATTAGCGCTCGTACAGAGAGAGATAGAGATTGAGATTGAGAGAGATTTGAGAAACATGTGGCGCTCCCTGACTTTTATCGACGAAATAGGAATATAAGAGAAGAGAAGAGAGAAATGCATACATCCGTTTGTAAGCAAGAGAGGAAAATCGCCCTTTTTCCCCCATAACACGGAACGGGGGTATCACAGGCCTGAACTGTAATAATGCTTGAAGATACTGAGAAAAGAGTAATGGAAGCAACAGAAGCAAGCACAAGAGAGAAATCCACAGAAACGTGAGAAAGAACAAAGGGGAATCATGAAAAGCGGACAAAGAGAAACCCGTCCCGGGGCATGATCAAGTGGTAGACACCTCCGCCCCGATACCACCATGTCCAGCTTTCGTCCAGCTTTTTGGCTTGTCTTGCTCTGGTTTGGTTGTTGCCCCCTAGGCCTGATAACCACCAAATCCATTGTTGAAGTTCTGTCCAGGGCGAGGCTGGGCCCATTCAGCATTGGGAGGCTGTTGGCCCCTGCCGTAGCCGCCCGCGCTTTGAGGAGCAGCATATCCCATTGGTGATCCAGCATAGCCGGCCGGTGATCCAGTTTGTGGTCCACCGTAGTTTCCAGGCTGTCCTCCGTACTGGGCTGAATCATTGTCAGCTACTACTACGATTAAGCTTTGCTCACATTTCACTTACCACCGTACTGAGGATAGTATGTAGGCGTGCCCGGGAAGCCAGGAGCTTGAGCACTCTGTGGGCTATAAGGCTGAGCAGGGTCAAAGGCTCCTTGAGCACTGGGCGTCTTGTCCTTGCCCCACTGTGGTCAATTGTCAGCTGCCATCTCTGAATTGCAACACGGGTAAAACATACACTGCACTTGAGGGGTCGTCCGTTAACGTTATACCCGTTCATCTGGCAGATCGCCATAGCCGCGTTCTCGTGGGTATCCATCTTAATGAAAGCAAAACCTCGATCGGCCTGGAATCGAGACTCAACAACGAAACCGAAGTTCTGGAACAGAGGAACCACATCGTTGGGAGTTGTGTAAGGAGTAAGGTTGCCGACATAGACAGTTGTCTGCCAGCTGGGAGTTTGAGTCAGAATAACCTCGTAACTAGCGACGCCATGTGCTGGGAATTGGTGGTGCCCGTAAGGGGTGGTAGGCGTCATGCCCATCGCCTGCATAGCTTGCTGCTGGGCCATTGAAGGTTGGCCCTTCTGGTTTGCCCAATTGCATCGGATGGCTCGTGAGCCGAGCCACTCGCCGTCCATGGAGCTCAGAGCCTTTTCGGCTTCAGGGCGGTCGCGGAAGGCAACAAAACCGTAACCTCGAGATCGGCCGGTCTTCATATCCCACATGACACGAGCCTCTGAAACGGAACCAAAAGCAGAGAAAGCTTGAAGGAGGACCTCATCGTTGACTTCGTTGGACAAATCACCGACAAAGATGTGGAAATGATTCGAGGTGTCCTCCTTGTTTGTAGTGTTCGACTGATAGGCCCAGTTGACTCGGATTTCCTAAGCTACGGTTAGCGGGCGACGTTCGAGATGTTGTTGGATTTCGTTGAGGGGCAATGTACCGATTGGTGAACTCGTCGTCCATTGAGGGTCTGCATAGCACGCTCAGCGGCACCAGGGTCGTCATACTCGACAAAGCCATAGTTGTAACCACGCGCCTGTGAATGCACTGTTAGTCTACCATATCACATCCACAAATTTTCTTAGGGTTGTAGCAAGACCTACGTTCTTGTCGGGAATGATCTTGACGTTCTGAACATGACCCGTAGTCTCGAAGATCTGGCGCAAAACTTCCTCAGTTACACGCTGGTCCAAACCACCAATGTAGAGGGCACGCTTGTTGGGCTCAGGGGCAGCACGACGGAAGCCACCTGCACTGGTGGGCGACATGATGCCTCCTTGATCGGCAGCGGATCTGGGGGAGGTGATGGCAGTCGGGATCGGGTTGGTATTCTGAGGGATATGCAGAGGCGGAGGGGCCATAGGCTGTCCATTCTGGCCAGCTTCGAAGCCAGGGGCGCCGGCACCAGCCTGAGGGGGGGGAGGCAGCTGGCCTGGGTTAGAGGGCGTTCCAGCGTCGGCCATGTTGTATGATATCGTGTCTGGGGTGATGATCAAGAAGGATGAGTAACGGAAGGATAGGACGACAAAGCAGAGGTAGAAGAGGAATTGGAGGCTACCTATGAGCTGTGTTGTACTGAAGTCGGTCGGTCGAGGTGGAGAGTCTGCGGTCGGTGACAATATGTACCTGTACCTCCTAGCGTTTGACAGGACAGGGGTCCAACTGGACGAGTAGACAACCTGGAGCTAAGAGTGACACGGTGGGCACAGGGAGAGAGAGAGGGGCCGGCGTCTGGGTCTGGTCTGACAACGGGGTCCAGACGAAAGCTTTGGGACTGGGGTGGGAGGTTGTAGTGGAAACTCCAACGTCTGAAATCTCCAAGAAGCGGTTGATGGCGACGCGAACGAAGGCGCAAGCTTTCGGAGAGGAGCGATCGAATTGTTGCGCGTGCGTGCAGTTTGGCACAGTAACACAGGAGCGGAACGAGACGGTGGCCTTGGCTTGGCTTGATCGTGGCCGGTTGTGAGACGTGGGGGGGTTTAATTTGATGGAGATGAGAGCTGGTCAACAGGCTGAAAGAAGGCGTGCAGATGGTGCTTTTCCGTAGCCTGGCGCGCACAAGAATCGAAGACCGGCAAAGAGACGTAGAAAAGGCAGAAACTGACTCAAATAAAGAGACAAGTTGAGAGCAACAAGAGAGGAGATGACGTGACAGAAGAGAGCTACAATAGAGAAGCAGTGTGATACGATGATGGAAGTCGATGATATGAAAAGGAAATTGAACGGAGGAACCGAAAGGAACCGTAAAAGCCCAAAGGAAACCTGATACAAGGACCACTCCAACGAGATTATGACTATGAATGCTTGAGAGGAGAGAAGTAAAAGAAGAAGCTGACGAGAAGCGGATGATGGAGGGGCATACAAAGCCTTACATATGGACGGATATCGCCTTGTTCCTCTCACTGCATACAGTGAGCTGAGGTACACGGGCGGTGGTTGGTCGGTAAGGTTAGTACCTAGGTAAAGTAAGGCACTTGCTTTCCCTTACCGACTCTCGAAGCCCGACAGACCATGCATGTATATTGATCAGCGATTGGTTGTTTGTTGTTCTAGGCGCCATGATTTGACCAAAGTGTCAGGGTTAAGAGTGAAGGAAGAGGGGAATGGGATAGAACCGAACAAACTGCATTGGACCTTGGAGAAGCGGGCAGAGAGTTTGCATGGGCTGAGCTGGGACTCGAAGTAGCTTATATCATGTCACATAAGTTATCACATATCAACTATTTTAGCATAGGTAATCCTTACAACAAGTGGTGAAGGGGAGCTGCATGTTAATATAGGTGTAATTCGATGTATGTACATGTACTTGGCCCTCCAACTTGTCTCTGCTACAGCGACCCATCCATTACCTACTGACCTTGTAGAGCATTGGCATATTCCCCTGGAATTGAATACTTGAGGGGTATAAAGTTTATATAAAGATGTCAAAGGCAGACTTGGCTGGAGACCAAGAATAAGAGCAACGTTGAGCTTTGCAAAAGTCAGAGGTGATGATTGGAGGGCAAAGGTGTAAGTGGTTAAACTGGGGTCATTTCCTTCAAAGTACTTTAACGGAGGGCGATAGCCCAGGAACGACATAAATATAAGCAGATCTATGTACCGAAGCAGTTCTTTTGGATATATGGCATTTTTTTTATAGTCAGATTTCCAAGGCTATGTCAGTAGGTACAGCTAACTCTTCTAGATGCCAACGTTTTCTTTCTGCCAAGCAACCCGTTCCGTACGATCAGGACTGCAACACTCAACGGTCTCAATCATATGGTTCGTACACTGATATTTAGGCTCTAAAAGGCTCCCAGATTTTCCCTAAGGATAAAAATATGCGAAGCTACTTTCAATTTTCAGCGAGTCTTTGGTTGGTTGCTCACTGTTGCCCTTGTCAGTGAATCCATCCAACTCAAAACCTTAGTGAGGTGCACGTGATGTCCTTCCTCTGGACGCGCTTAACACTTAACCTGGGGCTGAACTGGGTCTAGCAAGGAGTGCACCTCTTGGGCTCTCCCTAACTTTGTTCAGCAACGACGATATCTGACCGTCCTTTGACAACTAGATTAACATAACTTCCCATAATTCGTTTGAACGGCTTCTCAGTATCTATCAGAACTGTCGCCTGGTACAGCCATGGCTTCCCAATCTCATCAGGAGCCGGACCCGCTGGATGTCTTGCAGAATATGGTCAACGATGTCGTAAGTGTCACCTCCATCCTTATAATGACTTGAACAAATTTCTGACGCTTCGTTACAGCTGGTACATACTGGGAAGGCTCTCAGAGCTTCCCGCAAGGATGCTCAAGGGAGTACGCAGTCTACTCAGTCAACCCTCAAGTCCAAGTTGCCCGAGTCTATTGACGGTTTCCGGGAAGCCTTACACAAGCTCGAGTGGGATATTGTAAGTCACCTCGAGCATCTCCTCAGCGCCTCAAATCTCACATTGTCTTAGATCGATGCCAAGTCTGTTCTCATGCGTGATATCAAGCGTCTACAAGAACAGAAGCAGCAGCAGAGCCAGCAGATTCAGCAAAGTCAACCTACTCCTGTATCCCAACCCCCACGACCTCAACCAGTTGAATCTCAGTCCAAATCTCCCATGGTCATCGACCTTGAATCATCGCCTCCTCCTCCTCCTCCCCCTCAGGATCAGCATATGACAGAGATTAAGACTAACAAACCAGTCGCCCCCTTTCCTGACATGGGCATGGGGCTTCCCGATGTCGGCCAACCTATCAGTGTGCCGAATGATGAGACCAGCTCATCTGTAATTCCAAGTACTGGACCTGAACAACCGATCACGAGGGCAATTTCTCCTGCTGCCCCGGCTTCAGCTCCAGCTGCCACCGCTCCGATGGCTCCTATGCCAATCATGGAGCAAAAGCCTGTGGACAACCAAAACAATGAAGTGACAGACCTTACTGGCGACGGGCCCCATTCAGAACTCAACTTTACAAATATGCAGTTCACGCTGGCTCCGACAAACAACGACTCGCAGAACCCTTCTAATTCTCAGGACCCTTCATTTGACCTTGCAACTTTTGCTCCCCCGGAGGGTAATGATGATATACTAGGTCTGGACGACATCCTGCCCACCAACAACACTTCTCAGACAAATGGCAGCTCACAACTGCCTGCTGGATCTGCCGATAACGCATCCAAGCAAGACCTGCCAATGGATACAGACAATCTGGGAGCCTCACAGGAAATGTCAACCAATAATTATGACTCGGTTTTTGATGACGAGATTTTCGGTGGTCTCGGCACAGGCGACGGTCTCGCCGATGGAACCGACGACATTACTTTTGAATCCCTCATGAACGACCGGGATGATGACAACCTAAACTATGGCGAATTTGATGACACCTTTCTCCTCGAGAATATATAGCGACGCTGTTGCGCACAAAGCCACTCCACACCGAAGATCCAGTGGGTTTTTCGCATACGCATACCGTTGTTGCGCACATCGTCCACGAAACTCGGCCATCTCTATGGGTCTCCGACACTCATTGTTCAGTCACTTATTTGGCTTCATGCCAAGATCACTTTGTCTTGGCCAATACCAAGACGAACTAGGCAAAGCTGCATCGGCAGTTGTCAATATGGCACGATCAAGGTCAATGATAATATTTGTGTTTGAAAAGCTTGGCATCTTCGATTTTCGATTTGACTTTGTTTTTGGCGTTTTGTAATGGTTCAGAATGTATCGGTAGACATGGACAGGTGTTTGGGTTTTGGGTTAAGCTCACGATGGTGTTCTCAATTCAAGAATGTTGGTTGAATATGGAAGGTTTCTACAGGAATGGTGCTAAGTACCACGGATATCATGTTTTATGTACAACAAAATAGGAGGCTTTCGCTAAATGGACAGGCGCTGAGAAACATATACAACTCGTCAAGAAGCTCTCCTCCTCTTTCTTCTATCAAGCAACATATTCGCCATGAACAATGACCAAGAAATACAAAGAGAACAGCACGGCCGCTGGCGCATGACAAAGAAAACTGACAAAGAAAACGTTGATCATCATGATTCATCTTGGGTGCGTTTACACCATTGGGTCTCGTGAGACCGAGATCCCATAAGGTCTGTTTTTGCGCTTAGGTCATGTGGCCGTCGCGGCAGCGCGAGCCTCAAGTTCGCGACGTTTAGCAAGCAAACTCTTGAAAGCGCCAATGCAGCGAACAAGAGCATCTTCATCGTGGGCGCAGAAGCGGTAGCTCTTTTCTTCAGTAATAACCTGAAGGCAATGCTTCTTGCTCTTGCTGAGAGGGTCCAGATCGACAACATTTACGACTGCAGAGAGCGGTAAAATCCACCGAGCTGTGTATTCAGACTCGTCCTTGTAGAGAATGAGGTTACGTGGGCGAAGAACAGCCCACATATCCTTCCACTGGCGCATGCCACGTCGGTGACGCAAGAGGTAGAGCCGGCCTTGCCATATGACACGGTCGGGGTCTTGCTCAACATTGGACACGCTCGTTTGGCTCGCGGATCGGATACCTTGGCCTGGTGGGCGAACCGCTGGGGGTAGCTTGCCAGGTGATTGAACAGCCAAACTATCGTAGGACGAGTCCTGGGGACGGAAAGCTTCATTGTCGGAAAGGTCGGAGTGCGATGCGAACTCCGCACCCGATAGTCCCGAAGACTCTAGTATCGACGACCTTCTCCTACCCCCTGCCGAGGTGACATATCTGGGAGCAGATGATGCCATTGGTTCCGGAGAGCTGGAAAGGAAGCGCTCATGCTCATTTGGTTGGTTGTTGTTGATAGAGACCGACTTGATGCCATTGCTAGGCTGTTGAGAGGCACGTGGGCTAGCAAGGAACATCTCGTCCTCCTCTTCATCAATGCGCGCGTCCCTTCGTATCAAATCCATCCATTCCTGAGCATCTTCGGCGGAATTCGCTTGAAAGTGGTAGTTGCGAGAGGGGGAAAAGAGGCCAAAAACATGCTCGCGCTTATGCTTGGGGTCCTTCAATTCGGCGACGGCTGTAAGCTCGGACAAGTAAAGCTGATGTCGTAGTCGAGACTCGCTCTCGTTTTTGTACAAAGAAAGGGTGTTGGGTCGCAAGACAAGGTAAACAGGCTTCCATTTCTAGAAAGGAGTCAGTACTGGACAAGAGCCGGAAGCCGTGGCATCATGCTTCAAAAAAGGATAAGTGGCGGCGGATGCTAACCTTTGTCTTTTGTGTGCGCTTCTGAACATAGCCGCTCTTCAACACGCGGTCAAAGTCAAAACAACCGTCGTTGTTGACAGGAGAAAAGGCAGCCTCAAGGTGAGATTGGCTGCGAGGACGAGCAGAAACGTCGAGTTTGGTATCAAGAGAGGATGTAGTGACCGGATGCGCGGCCCTTTCAACGAGAGTTCCGGCCATTTTTTACTATGTTTCGGCGAACGGTATCGAATTCGAGAATGATGAGGGTGGTGGTGATGTCACGAACATTGACGGTTCGTGAAGGAGAAGGGGTAGCGTTCGCTTCGAAGAATTGCGCGGCAATGAAATATTCGGACTAGTCGACCGGTACAAGCGTCTGGAGGTTGATAGCAGACAAAAAGTAAAGGCCTCGTTGTAAAATTTGAGAAAACGATGGGCCTCTCGATTGTCGAAAGGCTGGTGTTACAAGCAGGGGTTGGAAACCAGGATATAATGCTTGTAGGAGAGTAGAAGGTCGTGGAAGTCGAGACGATGGGGTTTGCGGGCGTGGAACGTTATGCTGATACGGAGTTTAGGTGGTGAGACTTGAGGAGATGAGTCTGGAACTGGTGGTGGCAGTGAGGTTTGTGGTTGTCGTGTCAGGTTGGATCGGATTGGATGTTGTTGATTGTTGTGATGAAATGCCGGAGTATTTAGCAGTTACAGGGCGCAGGTATGCAGGCAGATACCGCAGATGGTGGAGAAGGATAAAGACAAAGAAAGAAGGACGAGAGATGATGGAATTATGAAAGAGTATAAGGTTTGAATGACGATTGAAAGGTATTTGCGGCTTTCGAAAGGACGGAGACAGAAAGGAGAAGAAAGGGAAGGGTGTTTTGATTTGATCGGCAACGGAGAGGAACGAAGATTGTCGCAGAGTCAAGAGGGGGACGGGATACAGTAACAGGGCACTAACTCAGAGCTAAGCAATAAGCCAAGTCGCAGATCTGCAGACCCGGTACTTTTTCGGTACAAGGCGCAACAAGCGAAACTGCCGCTAAATTGCAGTGACGGCTCAGGTATTTCTAGTTGAGTGCCAAGTATCGGGTGTCCTGCATGTTGAGTTTGCCCGTAGGCGTTTCAGGCGTTTTGAAGAAGCGATGTTGTCGAATCAGTTGGTGTTTCTTGGAGATGCACTGCTCGCGGCCAAAACAATGCGGCGTTAAAGGTTCACTAGGTACCTTTTGTTTTTAACTGATAGAAAAAGAGTTTATAAATAAAGCGGTCAAAGAAGAAGTAAACGTGTTACGGTTCACCTGTTGGTATAGTTACGTATACTACTTTGGACTTGAAAACGGACACCATCAACAGTCAATCAAGACCTTTTCGCATTCGGAATTGGACTTGAACCAAGGAATGAAAGAGGGGTTCACTCTGATTAAGGTTCTTTTACCTGTTGATCCCTCTTCCTCCAGAACGGGATTACATCAGGTGGCGGAAGCAACATGGAGGTCGAGACCCTTGAACAAATACAGTAAACGCGTGCACGCCAAGTTGAGACTTTTAAGCTATCTATCAGTCTTACGTATCGCCTGACGTTACCACCCTCCGTCACCAGCACCAGCACCAGGCAGAGATTGACTATTTGTGAAAGATGACAGTGGGCAGTGTCTCTTTGGTCATCTTGAGTGAATGATCAAATCGATACTGGCTGTGCAAACAAGGCAGCTGAGTTAAACCGTCCGCACATTCCGCAGCCGAAAACGATCACGAAAGTGGCTTATTCCTATTCTGTGACTGAATCTGACGATTTCAGCTCTCGCAACTCTTTTTGTTGGGAGGGGGAGTTTCATGTCTTTTTTCATGTCATGCGTCCATCAGCCCGCATATGCAGCGTTTAGCCAAGAACTGTCATCTCGATTGGTGACAAACTGCTCTGCACTGACTTGATATAAATAAATAATAATAGAGGCCCGGCCCGGTCAGGCCAAGACCACCTGGTCGATCGCTTAATCTGGTACAGGGCGCTTCGACAAGAGTCCATAATATGAGACGATGCCATGCCATGCTATGCTATATCGTAATGCCCAGCGGCTAAGATATTGAGATTCAGAGAATTTTATGCTACGACAATGTCCCCTCCCTGTTTCGCTCCGAGCCGGATAGACGCTTGCTGGTGGAGAATTACAATGGGGGAGGTTTCATGGCGACGAAACACTCGTTGAACGGGCTGTTAATTAATTCAATGCTTCCAAGTGTAACAGGTGAAAGTGAAAAACTGGATTGATAATCAGCTTCAGGTGTTAGAGACGGCAGTATATTCCGTCAAACACTATCGCGATCCATAGACGATGACTCCTTTCTACTATTGAGTCACCGGCGAATGCAGCCATCGACTAAACGCGCTCAATACTTGCCGAATCTGTTTAGTCCATGGAATGAAAATATTCACCTCTTCTCAAGAAAACAAACGCTTTAGTTGATCCTGGTTATAAGTAGTCAATATGAAGCCAATTAATTGTTCGAACCACTGCGATATCTTCAGTGTCCTAGAACACCACTAACACATAATCACCCATAACTCACCACCTGTGGCTGTTTCGCTTCATTACACATCCATTCACCCACTTCGAATCACCATGTCTTTACACGAACAACACAGCATTCCCACAGATACCGAGCAGGAAATTAGGTCCAAAGTAGAGCAAGTCCTCAAAGGAACCACTTTTGCTGTGTCAAGCCTACGAAAGCTCAGTGGTGGTACTGCCAACTTCATGTACCATGCTACTCTCGAGAAGCCATCGACTCAAGACAAATATCAAAATGGCGTCGTGATCAAGCAGGGCGAGGGCTACGTTGCACTTCACCCTGCATTCAAGATTGCAACTTCTCGATGTGTAAGTGCGATATTGAGAGGACTAATCAGCAAGCTGGGCTGACTGACATCATTGCAGGCTATCGAGTATGAGTCTCTTGTTCACCTTGCTGAACTCCCGCCAAAAGAAACGCCATCATGCAGAATATCAACTCCAGAGGCATATTACTTCAACCAGGATAGCAATACTCAAGTCCAAGAATATCTCTCAGAAGCTCTCAGTCTGAAAGACTATGCCCTCAAATACTACGCTGCCCCCACACCCCCAACTCTTAAAGAGCAATGCGAACAGCTCGGCCATGGTCTTGGATCTTGGCTTCGTGCGTTCCACAGCTGGAGCCAAGAACCTAAGCAAGCAGCCCTGCGAGAGACGTTTGCGGGGAACAAGGAGATGCAGGGTCTCAAGAACATGATCAATTACCAACAGCTGCTGCAGGTGGTGGATCGACACCCCGAGATTCTTGGCGATGCAAGGGACGTTTTGCAGGGTGTCAGTGATCTGGCTGCCGGGGAACTTGCAGATGAATCAGCATTGTATCCCATTCATGGTGACTTCTGGACTGGAAAGTGAGTCCTCGTAATAGTGTTGCTTATCATGAGACTGCGGTCAGCTGACTACAAACAGTATCTTACTCCCTGACACTCCTCTGGTAAAAGGCACTCACACTCCCATTCGTATTGTTGACTGGGAGATGGTTCAGATTGGTGTTCGGCCTCTAGATCTCGGCCAGGTCATTGCTGAGCTTTGGCAACTCAAGCTATATAAGGACATTGCTGCAGGGGAGTGGCTCATTCGCGCATTTGCTGATGCCTACGGTGCTGTGAGTGATGACTTTGCTTACCGCACAGTTATCCATGTTGGTGTTCACTTGATCTGCTTTGGATCTCAGACGCCAGGATGGGGCGATGCTGAGCAACAGAAGGACGTGGTCAGAATAGGCAAGGAGATCATAGTCAGAGCCTGGGGTAGAGATCGTGGCTACTTTGTCGGACATGTTCTTGATAGCCTGTTCAGAAACTAGAGGTCCTTCTACAAATACGTGTAAGGAACCAGAGAATCATCAGGCGTATGCATATAAAGGCTCGCTTCATTGGTTGCTACACGTTTGCAGAATGTGACGCCCCTTCAACGGGCAAGACTCCGCGGCAACTGGGGCCGTAACGGGGCTCAGCTGCAGCTGTCTGCGTATATATTTGAAGTATGCCTAATGAGAGTATACGGATAAAGGACGCTTGATTATCTGATATAAGAACCGAGCGATTGGAGAAAACACCACGTACACATCAAGGTCAGCGACAGTGCATGTCTTGCAAGAAGCAATGACTTGAAGGCCAATTTTTAGAAGTCTGCTAGTATTTTCTTCGCACTTACTCAGGATGTTGAATTTTATTTTTTTAGAGGAAATAGAAAGTGCCTACGGAGTAGTCACAGGAAGTATAAGCGGTGCTGGGAGTTGTGTAAGTGAAATGGGTGCCAAGGTTTTGTACTGGATTTGAAGTTCAAGTGCATAGAAGTAAATTTATAATGTATAAAAAATAAAATCAAAACATTGTCATAACTATCTCTGAGTTTGGAACTCAGTTTAACTGCCCACCATGATGTTCCTCTCAGTTTGTGGTAAAGTTGGCTTTCGTGATTGCTTTATGACTGATCGGTTGGAGGCGGCGAAAATTTCGACTTTTCACATTACTCAACTCTACCTTACCACACAGTTGATACCCAACTCACCTATCGACTCATATGAACCTATCTCTCGGCATCTGAAAGAATCTCACTTCAGATAGAAAAACCCTGACACACGAAAACAAACAAAACTGCCCTCAGTTTTCCTTACCTGACTCTCAACAACGGTTACCCTATATAGGTCACCCGAAAACTCAACTCCAACTCCGTTGGTAGTCATCTCCACGCCCGCACCCAACTCAGATGCCTTCCCCGGACACCAGCCGGCCTTGTAAGCGGTGCAAGGCCGAAGACGCCGCTTTCCTCCTGCGGACAGACCCAACATGCCGGTGAGTTATCATCATTCTCTCATGAACCACTTCATCGTTTTGCCCCTCATGCTAATGTGACTCAGTGATTGCTATATCCAATATGTCGCTTATAAACTAAACAAGCGTCTCGGCGCACTTCATAAAAACACTCGCTCTTCAAAGAAGCTCACTACCCGGAGGTACCTGGCTGGCCTGTCTTTTGGACCTTCATCTAGTGTCCTGGCCCAGTTGCTCAGCGAGCAGGCTCGCCACCACTCAGAGAACAAGGCATCTTCACCATTTGAGCCTGTGATTATTCATATCGATACTGAGTTATCACACATCGAGGGAGAATCTCCTGCTAAGCAGCTGCTGGAGGAGTACCGTCGTGTATTGCCAAATGCCATGTTCGAGTGTGTTCCTCTAAAGGACGTCCTCTCTGTGAAGAGCATCGACTGGTCAACTCTACCCCTCGACGCTGTCACACCAGATGATGATGCAAACGCTCGCCTTCAACGACTTTTCAATGCTTTACCCACATTGACCTCACGAACAGATGTTCTCCGTCAGCTTATCCGTCACCTTCTTCTCCAGAAAGCCCAGGAGCACTCATGCTCAGCGCTTCTCCTCGGCCACAGCACAACAGCACTCGCCGCCTTGACACTATCAGAGGTCGCCAACGGTAGAGGCTTTGCAGTTCCGTTACAGGTTGCTGACGGCATGACAACTGTATGCATATACGAGGCAGTCGAGGGCGCCGCCGCCCAGGAGACCGGCCGACTAGAATTCCCGGTCTACTATCCCCTGCGCGAGATCTTTCGCAACGAGCTGGTTCAGTACATCGATCTTGTTCCCTCATTAAAGGGGGTTGTTCCCGTCAACCAAGCAGGTGCCAAGGCCGGAAACAGTGTTGTTTCACACAAGGACCTGAGCATCGAGGAGGTCATGACACGGTACTTTGATAGTGTAGAGGAGGGATATGCTGGAATCGTTGCCAACGTGGTGCGCACAACTACAAAGCTGGACCGAGTTCCTGGAAAGAGCCTCTGCGGAAGCTGCGGAATGTCACTTGATGCCGAGGGAGATTCGCGATGGGCCGGAGAGATAGGCGATGATGCCGGGGACGGGCCGGGGGCAGCCGGTGCAGGCCGGCTATGCTATGGCTGCAAGCGGTCAATTCATGGGTAGATCATCAATTCGTACAAAAATGTGAACACTCATATTGATATATTCTGGTATGTCACAGTATCTATCGTGACTAAAAACTCCTCAAATACGCCACGCCGCCTTTTGATTGCCAAACCCATGACCCAGGCGGTGCCGAATGCTCCTATTGTCCTGCTAGATAATCATATAAATGAGGACTCAAAATATTTCTTTCTTTTTCGTCATATACAAGAGCAGTTTTGCTCATAGATCGATGCTCGCTAATCAATCTGCCGCCCCGTTCATTATTGACCTCTACTAATAATCTCATCATCTTTAAGTCGCCATCTCCAACCTTCCGGGGAGAATGCGATCCTCGATCTTGCGGACCAGCTTATTGGTCTGCTCAGCTAAGCTCAGAGTAAGGATGGTGTGGGGTAGAATTCGGGCAAGATGAGGGAAGAATCCCTTGTACAGAGCAAAGAGACCCTCGGAACGAATGGTTTTGGAGAGACAATCGGCAACGCTGCTGTAAAGATTGCCGTTCTGGTTGTACATACGGGACATGATGGTGTCTGAGACGTGAATGTCAGCCGCCAAACTTAGCTTTGGTTCGGGTGTAAGACTTACCAGGAGGATGCATCACGCAGCATACAACGAAGCCACTGATAGCACTGGAAGCCAAGTGCAGACCGGGGCCCTCTTCCATATCAAAATGACGAACCAGGCGACGCTTAGCGAAGAAGTATGTGGGAAGCTGAACAGAGCTGCCAAAAGCAGTCCTGATCATGGCAGCCTGCACACCACGGTAGAGACCACTGATACCCTCAGTTCCATAGATAGACTTGAAGCCATGCCATGCGCCCCGGTAGTGGTGCTGTGTGCCAACGGGTCGGAACGCCGAGAAACTCTGTAAACGTGTCTTGACAAGGAAGAAGGGGCTTCCGGCGGCGGCGCCGATGACGCCCGAGGCTGCACCGCAGAACATATTGATGCCCAGATTCTGGGCTTTTCCGTCCTTGAGGAAGAAGCTCGCGAGCGCATTGCGCATAGGGTCGTAGAAGCCGAGACGGCAGCCATTGAGAAGGACTTGGTAGATATAGGCCGCACCAATTCCGCGGTAGATATTACGGACACCTTCGTTGCGCACAATGACGCTCACACCATGGATCGGTCCTCTGTAATGGTGAGGTTGGTGGCCCTTGTTCTGAAGCTCGCCTTGCAACTGCATACTGTACACGAAAATTGTCAGTCTCTACTGGGACAACACCGCGTGCCAAAACCTAGAACATACCGAATTTTGACCGTCTCAAAAGGATGTGTTGCAGTAACAGCACCGCAGGCGGCAATGCCGCCAGCAATGAAGGCGCTATTCACGAAGTCAGCACAAGAACTTGGGCGCGAACGAACTCCCATGAATTTAGAGGGTCGCTTCATTGAGCACCAATGGCCAGAAGGCTTACCCAACAGTGGTCGACATGACCCGATCTCTCCAAACGTGAGGAAGCGGCCGACAGTTGCTAGAGCAAGATGCAAGGAGAGATTGGGCGAGGGAAGCAGATCCCTATAGGGGTGAGCTCGGGCGCGAGAGCTGTCCTCTTCAATCGGCGACCCGAAGAAACCGAAATGATGCAGAAGAAACAAAGTTACTTGAGTAAGGTTTATTAAGAAGAAGACTTGGGAACGTGGAAAAGAAGGGTCTCACACCCGTTGCCGTCACCAGCGGCTTCGGACCCTATGGCAGCACGAGAAATTGTCAGCGCTGAGGTACCACCTGCAGCGCAATTACACCAAAAAGGTACAAGCTTTCTACGTAATGAATTAGGGGAACATGGAACCTTCAATGGGGCTCAAGATATATAAATTATTGGGCACTGCTATTTGACTCTACAAGTGTACATTGCGTCTTCTGTCAGCAGCTGACAAAGTTGATAAGCCGCCTTTCATCAAGGTCAGTGATACCTCAGACTGTTCCTAAGGGTATTTCCGGGCCTGCACTATCCGTATAGTACCTCACACGATCACATCCATGTCTCTCTTCGCCGTTTACTACTTTTTCATCTTTTTTGCGCTGGATGCATTTCATATGCCGACGTCGGCGGTCTTTTTTTCGCGGGGACGTCTGCGGGTCCTTGCGTCAGGGCGGCTGGACCGCTGTACATCCCCTGGAAATGGAGGACGATGGTGGGATCTGATTCGCCAGTGTGGTGATTTACTGCTACTGTATGACGCTAGGGCCAAAGGGAGAGACAGGCAGCTAGCTGCTGGGTCGGCGATTCTGTTTGCTCTGAGCGGCTTGTTACGGCTCGAGCGTTTGTATGCCGTCTCCGATTTCAATTATACCGAGTGTTGTCGTTAACTATTGGATTCATATACGCGTGGGGAACAGATACATAGCAATTGAATACCGAGTCTCAAAATCCACTAAAAGAAGCCATAGCGAATGTCGAAGGTACATAGCTATATATAATCTACCTAAGTTACAGAGCCTGTCCTACTGAATGAGAGGATGGTCCCCTGGGCAAGGACCGACTTTATGTTGGCCAACCTTTCGGGGTACGTATCTCGTGGCTTATGGCGCACCCCGCAGAATTACACCCCTCCAGCTAGCTAAGGGAGCTCCATGACAAAAGCTTCCCATCTCCAAAACATGATAGAAGTCGAGTAACCAAGACATCAGGATCAACAAAAACATCCACCACAACTACTTGAATCTTACTATTGTATGAAATATTCAATCATACCATTATCGCGACTAGATTGACCTGGCTCTAGATTGCCTGCGGCCCTTTGCGACTCGTACAATCGACAATCTCTTTCAACACACGCGCCTGGGCTTTGTCCCAGACCTACCACAGTAACCTCTTCGATATTACTCCTTGAGCTATTGCCTCACTTCTCTGTCCATAATGTCCTCAACGCCGATGGATATAGATAGGTCTAATACACCAAATGGCGCATCGCTTAACATCCACCGCACCATTGGCACCACCGCCTCCGTGTCTAATCTGTCCGATGTCATAGGCAGCTTTCGTCCCACCAAGGTATGAAACCTACATAAACTACTGTACGCTTTATTGGTGGGCTAACCGTCTCACTCTGTATGCAGCTCTTCCGACGTGATGATATCAAGGACAGTCGCCCACAGCCTCATGTACTGTCCCTAGACTACGATGACGAAGGCCAACTCGTCATGGCCTCGGCCAGCGACGAGACGATACAGATCTACCACGTCAAAGAGGGCAGACATGACAAGAGCCTAGTCAGTAAAAAATACGGAGTGAAACTGGCCAAATTCACACACACAGCTTCAAGCATAATCTATGCCAGCACAAAACAGAACGGTAACTCATTCAACATGCTGTAAGATGAATTCAATGCTGACCGACTTTTGTCTCTAGACGCTATCCGATATCTTGCCACACATGATAATTCATTCATCAGATACTTTGAAGGTCACGAGGGACCTGTAACTTCACTGGCTGTTCACCCGGGCAGCGACAACTTCATCTCATGCTCACAAGACAACACTGTGCGCCTCTGGGACACACAAACTAAGAACTGTCAAGGTCAACTATTTCTTCGATCACCCTACCTCACCGCATACGACCCGTCTGGAACCGTGTTTGCCGTCGCCTGTACGAGTAGCGGCACAGTATTACTCTACGATGCGCGAAACTATGACAAGGCTCCTTTTGCGACGGTTGATATTGTCGAACAGTGCAGGAAGGTAGATTCACAATGCCTCAACAAGGGATGGACAAAACTTGAATTCTCGAATGATGGAAAGTCGTTACTTGTTGGGACTCGTGGTAATGGCCACTTCCTCCTGGACGCTTTCGAAGGCACACTGAAAGCATATCTTCAAAAGCCAAACGGCGGGACTCGACGATTGGCTGTAGGAGAAACAGCATCGGGTGGTAGCTCATCGTCAGATTGGTCAAACATAGAGAGCAGTGGCGAGTGCTGTTTCGCTCCCGATGGGCGTTATGTTCTAAGTGGCTCCAAGAAGGATGTCCTGGTCTGGGATACTATGGCGGCTCCCAACGATAAAAAAGTTCTGGAACCGAGCTGGACACTGCCTGATAAGAGAGAGGCAGCTGTCCTAGCCTTCAACCCCCGGTACAACTTCTTCGCTACGGCTGACCAGGAGCTGTTGTTCTGGCTGCCCGATCCTCATGCCTGAGTCGTGCAAACGAGAAGACGCTGAGTAGTTAAAATGGTTGGAGTAAATAATAGATACCCTTGCATTATGGTAGATCATGACAATGTCGGAGATAGTGGATCAAATAGATTTAAGGAGAATGAAGGTTACACAAGAACTGCCTATCCAGCGATGGGCTAACCAGAAAAGCGTTCACTTATAGTATGATTTCTAATTTGTTTGGGTGCATTGTTCATGTAATTGTTCCCTTCGCTGAAAATACTCAGAGGCTGATACGGCCTCGGGAATGATCGAGTTTATGATGATGCAACACAAACTTAGAGGCATTTATGATAAAGGGGGAAAGAAAAGGAATCGAGGCAGTAATAGTTGATGATTGTACTAAAGTTCTATACTACTCGAGTGCGATTAGTCTCGGAACGGTATCTTCACGGACTTCCACATTTGCCAACTTGGGGCATGCTCCATGCTCTATCAAAACCAGACCAATATCCCCTCTTCCCTTCCTAACGTAATACCACAACGGTGTATGCCCATCAATGACCTTATTAAAGTGTCTTATCTTCCTACAGACAAGTTTGGCTATGTCAACTTCTGTCTTTGCATATAATGGATTGCTCAGTGACGTTATCAGATTCATAATGGGAAGCGCTTCGCCCTGCGCCTGCGAAAGGTCACCTTCTGGCATTGTATCAAAGTCGGCTTCAGCTCCAGCCTCCAGTAAAATTTTAACAATTTCGTGGTTCTGGTTTCGCTTGAGCGCATCTGCTAGCAATAACCGCTTCTGACCTGTCTCGCTGTTGATCGGATTTGGCGAAGCACCCGCTTCTAGAAGAAGCTGGACAGCTTCGACGTATCGCTTGTTTATGGCAAAAAGTAGGGGACTGACGTTTCTTATGGTATTTGCGTATATGTCTGCGTTGGCCTGTTGGACAAGATAACGAATAGTGCTGAAGTGATTGTGACGAGTGTCCAGAGCATTCAGAGCACCCTTGCTCTTGGGCATGTTGGTTTCTTTGCTCCAATCGCAGTCATCCATTGGTCCCCAAGAAACGAGATGGCATAAAGCTGTTTCGTCGGTGTCGTGTGTGGCATCGACGTCCGCTCCTCTGCTGATGAGCAGTTTGGCCTGATGTGTTAGTGAGCTTGTCATGAGATCCCTGAAGGTTACCGACCGACCCGAAGACGTCTGCAACACTTACCACATCTTCATTTAACGCGTATGCCAAAGGAGGTAGCCTCTTCCCATCTGGCGTATTTGGTTTGAGACCATTGTCCAATAGTAATGTGGCGATTGCTGTGTTCCCACGCAGGCAGGCTAGGTGCAAAAGGCCGCTCCGGCTTCCCCAATGCAAATACCCATAGGCCGGGCCTAAAGGACCCATCCTCTGGACGGTCTTGTATCTTAAGGTGTAGAGACGGTCATTTTGGAAAGGCTGGTTAATCTTGTCTTCGACATTTGTGCCGGTCCGCTCTAGAGCTTCCAGGGAGCCTTTTGCTGTTTCGAGGGCACCAAACCAGGTCGCCCATTGAAGAGCTAGGGGCTGTTGATGATCGAGTTTGAGTGAGTCTTTTGCATCTTTGTCGTACAGACGTGGAAGGACAATCGCTTTGAGACTTTTGCAGGCCAGTGCCAAGTAGAGCAGGCCCTTGTAAGGCTCCTTTAGCAAGGAGATCTCATCTGTTATGAGATGCATCATCTCAACAGGCATAGCTAATTCTAAAAGGAAGCAGTTTAGTGATAGATCCAATGAGTCTAGATTTCACAGACTTACCTTCTTAGTACGCCCTCATAATAATTACATCCTGTGCAATACGGTTTTGTTGAAAGCATGGATCCCGTCTCTTTTATTTCGTTGCTCAAGAGGGTAACTTACCATTGAGATGCGCAATCGTTCTTTGTTTGGGCTGATCCATGTGGGCCTGATGGGACCGAATGTGAAGATTTATGTTGATTGAGAAGAACGAAGTGATATTTATTGTGTGGAGGTTGCCTTTTGTATGGCCCAAGGTGAGTAAAGCCCAAATTGCTTGGTGTTGGTTGAGTTGTGAGATGAAGACAAATGATTGGATGGCCAGGGCCTGATTGCTGCCTATGCCTCTGCCTACAGACGGCCTATGCCTGCTGCCCTAGAATACCTTTATTTTATGTTTGTTTTATGGTCTCATTGGCTCATTCATTATTGGGTACGCTCTGAGTCCGAAGCCGTATTTGATAAACCCCTATGCTTCATTCATCAATCTTTCTAGTCAAATTAGGGAGGAATTGGCCTATCGTTCCCTCTTTTTCTTGTACCTAATGCCTGTTTCCCCAGCAAGGCGGTGGATAGCTGTTAATAAGTGCATATTGGATGGAATACCCTTGAGTTGAGGTAATAATAACTTGGTAGTCACAAGTCAACTCAAAATCACTTACTTACCTTATACTTGTGGCTCAGGTTAAGGAAGACTGCGAAGCAGATAGGAAGTTGGTGTAGGCCTAATTCTTAAACAAGCTAGGCTATATAATCTCGAGTCACTAAGATATGTTTAATTGACACGGTTGATATGTACTAAACGCACATCTAGAAGTCTATTGAGAATTAATTAGTATTCACTCTGATGTCTCGCCTTGCCAATCAACTTGTTGCTGAAGGGCATACGTAATGACTCTATGTGTGGCAATCATGCTTGGCTGAGTCTGTGTAATATCACGATGATGCGTCTCTGATATTAAAACAGTCTCACTTATATGATATCAAAACATGAAATTTATCTCAGGCACTACATGAGGAATTTCAAGACTAAGTAAATGGCATTTGACTGTTGTACCGTGGTGTTGTGGCGCTCAGCCGCTCCGGCCCCTCATTGAGCCCCACCAAAGAATATCCCACCTTCTAAATCCAACCTCATTCAACTCTCCACTTCAAGACCGCGAACGACATTGCATCTACAAGCGTCCTGTTGGGACTCTTATGGCCATTGATAATCAAATACACGATCAGACTTCTCAGGGTATATTTATTTGCAGGCGGACGCAGAAGCACAGCTGGGCCCACGATCATTCTTAAGCCGAAACGGACCAGCACACGACATCACCTTCAGCATCACGACAGACAATATAATACAACTCTCGACGACATGGTGTATCTCAAGACAAGCCAGGAATGGCTCGACCAGTCCATGGCTCTCCTAGAGGCCCGTCCTGCCACCGTGCGTCCACGCGCCGACCACTCAACCTCAAGCTAACCACAACACCATAGACTCTCATTACCACAACATACAAGCTCAAACCTGGCCCTACGCGACCCGATGCAGACGGCGACACACCCGTCACCAAGCCCCCACGCGGCGCTCTCGTCCTCAAGGCCTACGATCCCATTGGCGGCGCAACCATCAAGTACCGCACCACGAAGGCGCAGGAGGTTACTCGTTTGATACATGCTTCTCTAGGTCGGCTAGGAAGGAGTATGGCTGCGGTGCCGGATGTGCCTGAAGTGACAATGGTAGATGGCGATGGTGCAACTCCTGCGGAGGAGTCACAAGCTGCTACGCCGACACCGCAGGCGGCACAAGGGGGTGGAGGTGGAAAGAAGAAGAAGAAGGGCAAGAAATAAGATATCCGAGCTCGATGAGTTGTTTTGAGTGCTTCTGGTAGATTCAATGTATATTTGTGGATATGAGGATTGATGACCATGGAATGAAGCTTGCAGCAGATATGACATTTGAAAAGAGCAGCATTGTTAAATGCAGTCTTCATTCGAGAGATGCCACTTTGTAGACTTCTTACGTTCTCAAATCCCTCTTCACTACACGAAACCAAGAGCCAGGCGAGTCTACAAAGTCCAGTATCAATAGCTTCAACCATGAGTAGAGGACTAAGGGAAGACAAACATGAAAGTACCTTGCTCAAAGTCACAGGCAACGATCAAAGAGTATACTAATCTAATCAATTCATCTCTATCTAGGAGAGTGGTAAAGTAATATCGTCATCCATAAATACGATTAAGCCGTCAATGCTATTTTCATCCACCCTGAGTCCAGATCCCCTAACGCCGTGTCGATCCGTGCAAATTCAGCTTCCGGATCCAAAGTATGATTGCGACCTTGCCAACCCGTAGTATTAACCAAGCATCGTCGTCCCGAGGCCCCATTCAGATGTACAAACAAGAAGTAAAACAGGGTATATGTTCACATGTGCGCGTGCCAATGAGCAACTGCCCAGGCCGAAGGAAAGAGAAACGACAAGGCGAGACGCTTAGAAATCCTCATCAAAGGTGAAGTCACCGCCGTTCTCACCCTTGGGGGACTCGTCCTCCTCAGTCTTCTTAGTGGCACTGTGGAGGACACCGGCCTTCTGGTAGTCGGCAACACGCTTCTCGAAGAAGTTGGTCTTGCCACCAAGGGAGATGTTCTCCATGAAGTCGAAGGGGTTGGTGGCCTTGTAAACCTTCTCGTTGCCAAGCGCGACAAGGAGACGATCAGCGACGAACTCAATGTACTGCTTCATGAGGTCAGAGTTCATGCCGAGAAGGGCACAGGGAAGAGCCTCAGTGAGGAACTCCTGCTCAATGGTGACAGCGTCAGTAATGATATCCTGGATCATCTGCTTGCTGGCACGACCCTTGAGGTGGGAGTGGAGGAGGCAGGCAAAGTCAGTGTGAAGACCCTCATCACGAGAGATGAGCTCGTTGGAGAAGGTCAGACCGGGCATGAGACCACGCTTCTTGAGCCAGAAGATAGAGGCGAAGGCACCACTGAAGAAGATACCCTCAACAGCAGCGAAGGCAACGAGACGCTGGGCAAAGGAGGAGTCCTTATCCTGGATCCATCGGATGGCCCAGTCGGCCTTCTTTCGGATGCAGGGAATGGTCTCAATGGCGTTAAAGAGGTAGGTTCGCTGGGCGGGCTCCTTGATGTAGGTGTCAATGAGCAGGGAGTAGGTCTCGGAGTGGATGTTCTCCATCATGATCTGGAAGCCGTAGAAGCAACGAGCCTCGGGGATCTGGACCTCGCCACTGAATCGCTCGACGAGGTTCTCGTTGACAATACCATCAGAGGCAGCGAAGAAAGCAAGGATGTGAGAGACGAAGAACTGCTCATCGGCAGTCAGGCGGTTGTTCCAGTCGTGGAGATCCTTGGAAAGATCAATCTCCTCAGCAGTCCAGAAGGAAGCCTCAGCCTTCTTGTACATTTGCCAAATCTATCATGGTCTGTTAGCATGGGTCGCGTGTGGGGTGACCACTTTACGCGTCAAAACGCGTCACATACCTCATGGTACTTGATGGGAAAGAGAACGAAACGTTGGGGGTTCTCCTGAAGGAGAGGCTCATCGGCCTCCTCAGACTTGATGCCAGGAGCAACAGCGGCCTTGATCTCCTCCTTCTTGGGCTCTTCGACAATCTTTGTCTTGAGGTCGGTGGTATCGAGGGACTTGTTCAAAGGCTCGTTCTCCTTGTTGGCGGCGCCGAAGTCGAGCTTCTTGACTGGAGACTCCATGTTGAAGTTCTCAATGGCGGAAGCAGCCTATGGTGAGCGTGTTAGCAATGAATTGGCTTTGGTGGGTATGTGCAGCTGCGTGCACTTGGGACGTCACATACCTGCTTCGAAGGAGTGATTTGCGCAGCCATTGTATTGTGAGTGTGAGTGTCTGAGGGAGAGAAGTAGAATTAGGTTGATCAGAGCAATACGGAAACAAGACAAAGGCTTTGTATATGCGTGAAGCTCTTGAGGTTGAGGTATTGTGGGTTGCGGTGGTGATGGTCTGGTCCAAAGTAAAGAATGGGATGAAGGCGATGGGCTTTTGTATAAGTCTTGATGCGCTGTCACGTGGAGCTAAAGCGCGTCAGGTCGCGCTGGGCAATACAAATAGCGGGCCATTTTAAAGTACTTTTACTGCGTCAGGGCAGGGGTGCCGCTGCGCGTCACTGGGTGAACCAGGGGCTTTTCGGCGCCATTCGGACTGCTACTGGCAGCACCCAAGGCGCTAGTGCTGGAGCTGGTACCATGAGAACATCCAGCCACCAGGATGAATCAAGCAAGTGAGACGCGTAGATTCGCGTTTTAGGCAGATTCACGTTCTTCTTTGGTATGGTTCAAGTGCTGTACTTCGTGTTTCTCTCAATTGCTCCACTGTCCTTGCACGGTACCTGCTTTATTGCAGGGAGTGATGATTCAGACTTTGTCAGGATTAACGTCATGGGCATCTTTTATCAATCAGCACACTTTGGCGTGAAGATCCGTTCATGAGGTGGCCTCCCTTGTTCACGTCGTTGGGCCAATGTATGCGAAATGGGCTGTGGCCAGGGCATGATAGTGGTGCGAGGCGGGACAGAACTCATGAGACTAAGGTACCTATGCCAGGTGGGAGAAGTCATGATGAGGTCCTACCGTGCACCGAGATCAGATTCATGCAGAAATGATGGCCATTGAACCTTTTCTGCAACTGCTACAAGCGCCATTGAACTGCTACGAACTTTCCCCGTAACTCAACTTCACTCCCAGGGTGAGAAACGCGTTCCTGGGGTTACACCGCGTTCCGGCCTGGGCCCTGAAGCTGACGTGATAGGCTCAGGGATGGAACGCCTCCTACGAGCTCCCTTTTGCTATCCGCAGTCCCCAAAGTTGCAACTAAATTCAGATCAGCTTGGACCAGGCCAAGGTGAGACCGTATTCAAATTGAAACCCCTTAGAGTCCTAGATCGGAGGCTTCAAGATTATTGTTCATCTCTGTCACGGTTCCACTCGAGTCAGTTGCTTGGTCAATGAAAATGCCAAGTAAAGTTATCAGATCTTATTCTCTATTTTAATTCGAGGATTACAACCCACGCACGACTGCAACCCACTTTATCAATCAATAAGTGTCATGGCGCCTCATAGATTCGTAAGGTAAGGTAGGTGTCCATACTGAACATCATTCATAGACAACACGACAATGAAACGCGTCTCCATCTTCCGATCATACAAGCATTACCAAATATCCTCACCCCATCATAATAATCCTGACTCATAGGGGCCCGCCCTTCCGTCAGCGTGGTCGGTCTATTTCCTTTCTCTTCATTTCCCTCGCCGTCCACGTAAATCCGAGTTGCCGACTTTAGCGTCGGTCTCTATCTCGTCGCTGTGATCTTTGACTTCGGGACCCACGCTCAGCTTCACCTGTTTCAATATCGTGTGGTTGAGCTCTGCTGCGACCAAAGAATCCGCGGCTCTCGCGGACTCGTGCCGGTTCCGGCTCGATGGGACGATCATCACGGCGGCGATCTCGGCTGCGACTGCGGCTGTGTCGACGACGCTCCGACATGGAGGGATTTCGCGATGGTGGGTTTGACACATACTCTGGTGGATCCTGGGCCTGAAGTCGATCAAATTGTTCAGGATCGCTGGGGTCAATGGCTGGCACTGGCAATCCGCTCTTCTTCAAGTTCTTGCGTCCTTCCTCACGCAAGTGTTGCTCAAGAAGTGCAGCATTGCGAGTATTGGCTTTGAAAGCCGCGTCGGCTATGTCTCCAACAAAGGGCACAATTCCAACGACAAAGTCGATGATGATATTGAACATCATCCTGGACTTGACAGAGGTTGGCAGCCCACCATCGATCTTCATGCAGGTCCTCATAACCAAAAGGGCAAGCAACATATCCAAAACGTCACCAATTCTATAAAGTCCATGTTAGCTTCGATGGAAACCCAATTTGGGATTGGAGATCAAACTTACGCAGGGATAAATCCCAAAACGCTACCCCAGCCAAATCGGATGCCGCAGCAACTGAAAAGAGCCAGGTCGAGACGGTAAGCTCGGCGCTTGACCTTGGTCAAGACTTTGCCATCATTTTCGGAAATGCCTGGAGGAAGAGCCTTCTTTCGCTTTTTAACTTTGCCAGTAGGCGTTCCATCTAGGCGAGTAGCTGGGACATGCTCAAAGTAGGGATCCTGTGAATGACGCGTTAGTTTGCCGGGTCTAAACAATAGGTTGAGTCGATGCTTTCATACCTCAGTTCCAAATTTGTTCTGGACAGTCTCTCCCAAGATCTTCTTGGTGACGAGCTTTGCGACAAGTGATGCCATGTTTTATAGCAAGAGCAGTACTTCGCTTAAATAAGTCGTTGTGCGACCCGGGACGAGGTCGTTGGTCTTCTTAATATTGCTGAAGCGACGAGCTTGGCAGAGGCGGGAGTATGATCAAAGACAAGACCACTCCACTAACAAGAATGTATGTCACTGCTTGAAATTCCGAGACGAAGATTGGACGAGCCAAGACAATGAGAGGGTGCTTCTCTTATTAAATAAGGGGAGGACAAGGTCCTGAAAGAATGACCACTCTTTGCGCTTGTAGTGACTTTCCTGTGCGGCTGGTCGGTCAATTACTTGTTTTCAAGTATTTATGATGTCCATGGTGAGGGAGCCCAGTCGGTGCTGTGACCGATGATGTAATATTGGCGGCCCCTGCAGTCTAGAAGCATTCATACGTAGACTTTTAGCTCAACAAAACCGGTTAAACCACTGCTGCAATGCTGATCATGCACATGCGCTGGCATATTCTTTAGTGGCGATTGAGCATTACCTCTGAAACGTCCATGCAACTCTAGACGGGAGGGAACCTGTTAGGAGAAACTGAGTTGGACTATCATGAACGGCGTTGCACCGCCACAGCGATCGAGCTAATCTGTGGCGAGTGATCGCAATCGTGGCTCAGCAGCTAGCTCCCTCTGACTTGGAGACTGGGCTCCATCTCACGAAGCACTGGACCTGCCTGAAAGCGGGCACCTCAGCCAAAGGCAGGGTACCTAAGGCGCGAATGAGAATGGGTCTTTGACCTCGCTGGTCTCATTGCGATCCAATGCTATCAGTCCAAACCTGACAACAACACCAACAACAAATCACATCCGAAATCCACCATCTCGGCCTTTGCACTGCCGCCTCGACCCCGCGTGTCCTCAAAGAGACGTTGCATTCTACTGAGACTCGTTCACGTTCACTTCGTACAGCGTTCCTATCTTCGGTAGCTTCTCGAGTGACCTAGCTTTCCTCTCCCTCTTCGACCACCGCTCGCGTCTTTTCGCTTGTCGCAGTCGTTCCTCTGCATTATCTTGGCTTTCGCACTTCAATCATGGTCAGCTTGCCTTCGCAGCTACGTTCGCATTATCGTCTCGCAAAGTCTTGAAAAGGCGTCAACAAACATAAGAGAAAAACAACAACCGAATATTAAATACATCTACCATAGCATGAGCCGTGTGACTCCAACATCACCATCATGTCTGGATCACAAATGCAGTTAGAGGATTGTATGTGTTGGTGGGTGCTGCGCGGTTGCGAGCAAGGACTAACGCAACCAACCTAGGGCTGGACGACCTCTGCGTCCGCTTCATCATCAACCTTCCCCAGGAGGATCTCTCCTCCGTCGCTCGAATATGCTTCCAGGTCGAAGAAGCTCAGTGGTTCTACGAGGATTTCATCCGTCCACTTGACCCGACTCTGCCGTCCATGACCCTGCGAACTTTTTGTCTACGAATCTTCCAGCATTGTCCCTTATTGGCCAGCTTTTCTGTCGAGAATCACACCAAAGCGTTTGAGGAGTTTTTGGAGTACAAGACTCGTGTTCCTGTACGAGGTGCTATCATGCTGAACGAGGCCATGGATTCGACAGTCCTGGTCAAGGGATGGAAGAAGGGAGCCAACTGGAGTTTCCCACGAGGAAAGATCAATAAGGACGAAGATGATCTGGATTGCGCCGTTCGTGAGGTATATGAAGAGACCGGTTTGGACCTTCGAGCTGCTGGCCTGGTACCCACCGAACATAAACCAAAGTACATTGAGATCTCGATGCGCGAACAGCATATGAGGCTTTACGTCTTTCGAGATGTCCCAATGGACACCGTATTTGAACCCAAGACCAGGAAGGAAATCAGTAAAATCCAGTGGTATAAGCTATCGGAACTACCAGCCTTCCGCCGCAAGAATGGCCAAGCGAACGATGCCAACACTGCACCTAATGCTAACAAGTTTTATATGGTGGCACCGTTCTTGGTGCCGCTGAAGAAATGGGTTATGGCGCAGAAGAAGATTGAAGCAAGGAGAGCCGCAAACAGCTCACAAGGTTATGGACCTATCAGCGAAGCCCAATACGAAGACGAAGCATGGAACGATACTGGCGCCGAAACTACGGACCAAGGCCCGGCGATAGAGACGCTCGCAGGCGCCACACAGGAGTTACAACGTTTGTTGAAGGTGCAACCTCCCACTCAAGGGTTGCAAGGCGTTTCTGCTCCGGCTCCGGCTCAACAGGATAAAGGAAGTGCATTACTTTCTATCCTCCAAGCCAAAGACGGCCCTCCTAACGCCATGCCGCAGGCTGGTGCTCACTATCCTCAGACTCCTCTTGATCACACAGTTACCAACGCTCCTCAACCTCATACACCGCATCACCATAATCTTCACCAGATGCCATCCACAAATACTCAGCAGCCACCGCCGCCATTCCCGTACACGCCTAACCAAGGTGCTCACTGGAACATGGGACTAGGACAGCAGGTTGGCAATCCTCAGCTATATAATCAGCAATACTCTATCCAGGAGGGTCAGTATAAGAGCAACCAGGCTCCTCTGGTGCATCCTCAGCCATTGCCCCCCCAGGTAGAAAGGGCTGTTTTCAACAGGAGTGTATTCCAGGACGTTAATCAACCCAACCACAACCCCGTGCCTGGTCAGTTCCTTAATCAGCAGCAAGCGCAATATGGCCACCCCGGCCAGATGCCTCAGCAACCTCTCAATGCACCTGGGCAGCCGAGACCACAACCTTTGAACGGCCAGTCCATGGCCCTCCTGAATGCTTTCAAGGGCGGTAATACCGCGCCACAGGTACAGCAGAAGCCTCAACAAGCTCCGTTCCCTCCTGGCTTCCCAGCACAGAGCCAAGGACCCGTGTATAGTAACCTAGGCGGAGCACAAGCGCAACAAGTTCCTCAGCAAGTCCCTCATGCGGCCGGCCCTGTGGGAGGCCAAGACCGCTCGGGGCCAAGTCCTAAGGAGCTGCCAGGCTCAAAGGTTGGGCCACCTGCCGACAATCACCGTTCTGCTCTGCTAGGCATGTTTCGCAAGGACGACCAGAATCAGCACCCTGCACAAGGACCCCAGCCCGCTGGACAGCCTGCTCCTGGCAGTATGATGAGTGAACTTCTGCGTTCAGTTGGCGGAGACAATTTCAGGGCCAATATTCCCCAACAAGCCCCCGCTGACCCCAACCCGCTCCCGTCAATGGATGGCCTATCACTACAACAACGGCCTACTCAAACCGGCACACCTGGATCTCAAGGAACAGCGGGTTATTCGCAACAATATGGTGCCCAAGCACATGCACCAGCTGCCTCGCAGCCTACTCAGCCTACCCGTATTCTTCAGCGAGGTCAGGGCGAACAATTATTTGGCATCGGTGGAGCATCAGCATCTCCTCAGACTTCTTTTGCCTCGCCAAGTGGATTGTCTAGCCACTTGCAGCCTGCAGGTGCTGGCATCAGCCCCAGCATTGCACAAGCATTCCCTGCTGTAAATCGTCGTCGCGAGTCTGGTCCCGCTCAGAAGAGAGAACTGCTGTCACTCTTTGGCAAGCAGCCATCCCCTGCTAGTTTGGAGGCAGCCAAGGGCAAGGAGGTCATTGCTGGAACGCCTAGGTCTCGTCTTGCTTCTTTGGCCTCTGGAGTTGAGGACCCTGCCGGCCCGCCTTCTCGTCGTGGTAGTCAGACGCCCATCTCGCCAGCCGAACGCACGTTTTTGCTGGACTACTTACAGTCTGTCACCAAGAATGCTAACCATTAAGGGATCTGTGGAGAAGTGATTTCATGTGTACTATTTGTTATTTATAGGAACAGGGGAGCATTGCAACGGAGCCTTGTGTGGGATACTATAGTTTTGGCAAACAATGAGCTAGGGTAGGTATCTAATTGCTAAGCGACCGTTATCGCCACTTTGTTTGGCCTGGACTGTTATCCGATTTGAGATGTTTGTGGTGATGATTCATGCTGTGTGGGCGGCTGCTCTTTCGCATGTCTATATGGAAGACCCATGCTCTGACACGGATTCAAATCTCACAAATGCAAAGTCACCATGCCCCTGACTGGTAAATACTCAAGCAGTTCACTTTGATGCCTCACGGGATCGCTAACCAGAGCGACCCACTTGTGTCAGACATTGATCTACTGTCTGTTTATTAGACAGACCCGTTATGATGATCTAAATGGGTCAATGGAAGTCCTGGTGTTAATTGAGAAGATGGCTGATTTCAGGGGTAAATATAATCCACGACAGCTGCAGGTCTGTCTTAACAAGAGAAAAGTAACAGATTCAACTATCGTTAGCTGTGTCATCTTTTGTATCTCTTCATCAAAGATAGTGATGGATTCCTCGTTGTGTTGTTTTCGTTTTCCCATACTAGCTCTGCTACAATAACTGTATTAGAGCGTTAAGATAACTGAGATACTCTTTGTACGCTACTATTCTCTGGAACGGTCTTCATCAACTTCTCGGCTTATGTATGCGTGAAATCAGTATAACAAAACAGATGTTCCCGTCACATACGAAGCAAAAAAGCTAGTCACACATGAGGCATAATTGACAGCATTAACGAGTATCAGTATTTCAATGAGCCACAGAGGAGGTATATGTAGTCCCTAGTATGTAATTTTGTTCGCACAGCCAATCGAATCTTCTGTCTTTTGTATCGTTTCACTGATTCTTCCCTGAACCAGAAGCTAGTTTCGTCATTCAGGGGCACTCAGCTATTTGTAACCCATGCCATTGAATTCCAGGTTGAGACTCTATATGGTGCAGCATTTAGAATATTGGAATGCAATAAGGAACTCTTTTGGTCAAGTAGCTTGTATTCCAAATAAGTTATTACCATTGGTATGTTGCCTGCAGAATCAGGCTCCCCTTGCTGAGCGTCACCGCGCGCATTTTTAAATCTTTTATCTAGATCATCATTATCCTTGTTATGTCTTTTTGAAATTTTATCATCCGACCTTGCGTCTATAATGTTGCGATTGCTATTCTACCTAGCGACTTGAAAACAAGCATTAAGAGGACCACTCATGGAGATCTACTCGGTAACAAAAGTATTATTGAACCTGTTGGCATATTTGTATGAGCTCGAGGGCCCCTGAAAGCCAGATGATTCGGAATTCGAAACTAGCGCATATAGTGCGTGCTGTATGCCATGGCCGTATTCGACAACCAAGGCAGATCGCCCCCCCCCCCCCCCCCCCAAAAGGCCTTTGCGCATCAGATCAATTCTCATTTTCGATCCAGATTGGAGACACCAAACTCCTCTATATTATATATACTGAATGCGTCTGCCTCTTGTCTGGATCGCAGTTGAGGTGATATGGGCGAGAGAATACTTCATCCTGGCACTCGAGGTGTTGCAAAGTCGAAGAGCTCATTGAATTTACAGTCAGGCTGTTGAAAGTTGCAACGTAGCATAGTATATTAATCCTTTTCTTGTATTAGATTGATGCCGTCCAACAACCATGCAGGTATTGTAACGTTCCCTTCCTTGTCTAAAACTCTCGATACCAATCTACCTGAGAGTGGAGGTTAAGGAGATTGCTTTCGGAAAGCAACCGCAGAGCCAATACGTAACTTGTAATCTGATATCTACAGCCGAACAAACCTCAATGTCTGTTCCATGACTAGACCTCTCTCACAGAGGCTTGAAGCAAAACTCGTACAAATGAACAGATCATTAGCGTCACAACAAATTAATCTCCTGATCATACTAGATCGAAGAATCGAAGATGCTGTGCCATAGGTAGCTCAAAAAGAGTCGTCAGATGAATCATCCCCATTACTTCCATCACTATCAGAAAGATCCAATAGCTGGAAACGGTTGCCCATGAGGTTCTTGCGTGATGGATGGGCGGGAATAACACTTCTCTGCGTCTTCACACTAGGGACGAGATTGTGAATCGCAGATGACATGCTCTGATACGGCTGTGCACATTCGTCGGCACACCACTCAATACGAGAGGCCCTGTATTCTCTGGATAAATTGCAGATTAGCACTGTCTGGACTACTGACTGGTCTTCAACATGGTACAGAGCCCAACTTACACTCGGCTCTGAAGACATGTTCGAGCATAGATAGCACCATGAATCGCATTGGTGCTGATGAAACAGTTGTCCTTCTCAAACTCGATGCTGATCACATGAAGATTGTGAATGTGTTCCAGGTCATCACGGATACCCTGGATGGTGAGGTTGGGGTCCCGCTTGCGGATGACGAAGTTACGAGAGCCGCCCTTGCGAATATGATGGGCAACCTGGCCACTCAAGGTGAACTGGTAGTCAGACCATCTGGTATGTATCTGTGATAGCGTATAAGAATGACATCGGCAGCTTTCACCAATCTACTTACTTTCCGGTCTTTGATGTACAAAGCAGCAGTGCGACAGTTCTCAATAAAAGCACAGGCGTCAGCCTCGTGCAAAAAAGAGACCGTGGCAGTGTTATCTTTGCTCCGAAGAAAGATCTCCAGAACGGGACCCCCTCGAACAACCGCAGCAACATCCCCATGTGTGATGCCATCAGGCACATTGAGGAGCAGGACTGACCTCTGCGCTGAGCGCTCAAACCACTCCTTGACCTCTGGTCTTTTGTTGTCGTGGAAACTTCCAAGCCGTTTCTGATTGATCGAGCCACCTGGATGGGTTGAGGACCGATAAGACGCATTGGGCTGCCAACTCCTATTCAGACGAAGCCCTTGTTCTTCAGCAGGGTAGCCCAAAGCGGTATTCGATTGAATTGGGAAAGCAGATGCTTGTGCTTTGTACGTGAAATTTGCCGTTGGCGATGGTTCAAACTGTTCAGGGGCATAGGTAGGCGCATCTTCAGCTGGCTTCTGAAGGCAGAGAGACTACAGAGAGTTTAGAAGTTGGTAGGCGGATGGGAGATGGTAACATACATTCACAATTGCTTCATTCAGCCCTTGCGCGATGAGATTCTGACGTAGGTAGACTGATCACAGGCAAGTGTCAGAGATTGCCAGTATAGGCTGTGCCGTTGTAACATACCATACTGGTGGGCAATCGCAAGGAGGCTCTGGTATTCCTCTCGAGGCACGTACACACATTGGGATTCGTTCACTGGCATCTCTGGGCCCTTAAACCATTGTCAGTCCGATGAATATTTTGCAAGACTTGCATTTCACGCGTTTTTTGGTAGTTCTCTGCTAATACGGAGGACTTTCCAATGGGTAGGAAGGGAGTCGTACATCTTGTTTCCTGCGAATAGGTGAGTATAACTGTTATCTTGGTACCCAATTGAACTGTAGTAATTCTTGCTTACTGCGTCTGGTTCATGCTCATGCTCATGCTGATAATTCGTTGGCTCAAGAGCTGATCTTGATTCTGATACGGATGAAGAAGAGATAATCCAAAAGTGGTTGGTGAAATCAATATATAAGGATTTGATGGAAAGAGCTCCCAGTTATCACTTTCTCCCCAGGCCGAGCTCGAGCATGGGAGATGGGACAGGCAATCACCATTGGATCTCATAAGGCAGGGCGAACCAACGGGCCTGATTCACGTGCGGCTGCCAGCTGCGAGCCTCCCGCTGGCCGTTTACAGGCTTGAAAAAGGCAAACATTGGCGATATTGGAGGACTTTGATTCGTCTATTCACCTGCAGGTTAATGAATATCATATATGATTGAATATCTTTTATAGTCTTGATTACTATTGAGTCAAGACTTTGACGGCATACACAGAAACATACAGGTTGTAAGGACATTGCAGCACGGAAGATGAACCAGAACTGAGAGAGTGACAAGATAATACCATCACTCCTCGATGTGACCTGGAGTCACCCCGGAAGCGAGTATATGACTTGCATTGAAGAAGAACATTTCGAGTAAGCCATGACACAAGGAGCAAAAGAAAGTATCAAAGGAACAGCACCGGGGCAGTATGTAACCAAACGGTTCTCAATCAACCAGACAGATACCTAAATCCGTAGTCAGCCATTGTATTTTACGTCGCTGGCAAACACTCTGTCTTGATGTTGTGGAAGACGGGTCCACGTGACACGGGAGAGGGATGTTGCATTGATCGGGAGCTAATAAATAGAGCGGCAAACGCCTGGTAACAAAGTAACGGGCACGGGCACTTTAATTTGAGACGCCATCGTCAAGTTAGACAATCTAGTCTTACGGATGAGGCTGAACGAGGCTTAGTCGGTGGAAGACAATCGACAGAAGAGTCTTCAGTACAAGACCAAAAAGTGAGATCAGCAAACAACACGAGCAGAATAGTTCACGGCTCTTCACGGCTCCAATGGCATGACCCGTTGATACAACCGTTAAGGATAAGAATCTGTTGATTGAGCCATGCACCATGTTTAGTGCATGATTGCCGAGAATAGCGGGAGCTTAGGGGACTCCGGACAGGGACGGCGGGGAATCAACAAGGGTTAGGTAGCGTCGGGTGGTTATTTTTAGGTGAAGCAGAGTGATGAACACGAGATCATGTGATGTATTCTCCCTCTTTCGATCGTTGGCTTTTCCTATTGCGAGCCCTCCGATCTGAATTCATCAACCACCCTAAGCGACGGTCTAAACTTTGTGGTCGAGTAGACGCGTGTGCCATCATCATGCTGTTTATTCGAAGTATCTAGAAATACTGCACCCAAGGTTACCTATAATACAATGACCAAGTGCTGGGATGCTACGTAAAGAGAAACACAAGGATCCAGATCGTCAGTCAACACGAAATGACTTCCTTGTCTGACCACGGGTTGTAGAATAGATCCAATAATCCGGGCCTCGGGGAAGGCTGTGTAAACACTTTGTACGCCACCGTTATAGAAGCTGAGAGGTACAAGCATCCACTAACAAAAATTCAACGGCTACAGCTCAGACCTCCACCCAAAAAAAGGAAAAGGAGTTGTTGTTTTGACTTTAAAGTCGATCTGGTGTGGCCACGGTACGTACCTCTCCTAGTGAAGCATGTGCCAAAGACCAACCCCTTGCTCCTCCTGCTGGGCCAACCCAACATAACGCCAACGCTTTCCCCTGTTCTGTTCTGATCCCTCTTTTTTGCTCTGTTGATTTCTTGTCCACCTCTCGCTTTTTACTCTCGTTATCTTTGAGATCGATCAATTCCAGCGTTTTTGAGACTAGCAGCAGATCGTCGTAGCCATCGTTTCATCGACCCTTGTTGTTTCTCGCATTTTGCTACTTCTCCTCTACCTTCGCTATACGCTTCACCCTTCGTTCGCTCGTCGATTTGGACACGCTTGGCATCTTCCAGTATCGACATCTAGTTACAAACGATCTACCCATCTCTTGGAATATAATCAATCAATATCGACAACATCATCATCGGCACTCAAGACTCACTCATCAATTAATCACTAACCACAGCCGCTGTGGTCCGCCTGACTTCATCTCGACCCCCTTTCGTTCTCAAACCCACCAACGATCTCATCATGCGTCCCACCTCGAACCTCCTTCAGCTGGCTGTCTGCCTCTCCTCTCTTGCCCCTCTAGCGGCAGCATGGCCTAACTGGTTTCCTCCTGCCGATTCTGTTGTTGTCCGACGCGTTGCACATGAAGCCAGTACGCTGACTCTTCTCACCCATAAACAACCCCTTTTACTGACTCCTCATAGTGCCACAGGAGACCGGCGTTATCAAGGCTCGTCAGGACAAAACCGGTGATGGAGAGGCTTCAAGTACCCGAAAGAACAGCGCCAAGCAGACCAACTTGAACACCGCCAAAGTCGAGACAGGAACTGAGACCGGAACTGCAGAGAACACCAAGACCGCTACCGAGACAGGCAAGAAGAAGTCTGGCACCAAAACTGGAACATCTGCACCCAAGCGCACAACCTTCTCTGCTGATGTTCAGCCTGGTGGTGTGAGCATGACACTTCCCGATACCATGTATGTCCCTACACCTCTCTTCAAGATTGGTGATTACGCCACCTTTGGCTGGAACTACACCTCGCTTGAGGGCACACCAACCGCCATCGATGTCCTCGTCAGCCAGTCTTCCGCCGGCGAGACATACACTCTCACTGCCAACATGACTTTTGCGACCAACCCCACCTTTGTCTGGGACACCAGCAAGCAGGCCAACGACCCCGATGCTCCTCTCGTGGTCGGCATGTACACTCTGGTCATCAAGGATTCTGACTCGGCCATCACCGACCTGCCCTCTCCTGGCTATCTGCAAGTTGAGAAGACCTTCCAGTTTGGCATGTACACACCCGCGGCCTACACACCCTATCCCCAGTGGAACTGTGATATCTGCAACAACTAGTCAAAGTATTCAGTGTTATTTTTTTTTTTTTTTTTTCAACTGATCTTAGGAGTTATTATTATTGGAGGTGTTATGGGCAGGCAAGCATCAGAAGGAGAAAAATGTTTATTGATTATTGTTTCACTTTTCATCAGGATATTTCACAGTTTGGTGAGGGCGTTGGCAGACGGATGTCGCTGTGGTGAAGTCACCTCGCAAGAACAGGGAGATCCCCGGTTTGGATGCTTATGATTAATCAGGTGGTCGAAATGAGTTGAAATCATTTAATGATCTTATCTACTATATACATATTAATCTCGTCGGTCCTTGGTTACCGATTGCAGCGAGTTTGTCTTCAGATAACCCCTGTCCTGAATCTTGAATCTTGTATCTGTGGTCGTCCATTAAGGTTCTTGTATGCGTTCAACCCTATAGTAAGGTTAACCCGCCTAGAGAATCAATTACATATGTGCTTCGAGTCTATTTCCACATGTCGTGGTAGACGTTGATGGCTTCTTTCGCCTCCCAGGAAGAACGTTGGAATTTACGCAAACCTTAGGTGCACATGAACTTAAACCATACGCAACTGAAACCCTGCCCCCCTTTCTTCTTTATCCCGCCCCTGAAAAATGCCACTGAAGTCAGCATCGCCCAGCGACGCAGCCTGTCCACCGCGCACAGGGGCATGAGGCTCTGCACGCCTTCGCCGTTCCTGGTTCGCCTTACTAGGAAACGTTGGGAACATGCTCTCTGGTTTAGGCTTTGGGTCCTGTCGGAAGTACTCGTGCTGGAGCATCTCACTCGCCGATGGTCTTCTTTCGGGGTCAAGTGATAGTAGATCACCCAGCAAGCTGGCGCCTGCGGTAGTGAGGCCAGGAAAGCGAGCGCGAATGACAGATCCGGTAGCAACTTGTGTCTTAGGAAGTCGCAATGAGCGTGCATTGGGGAGACGACGAAATCCAGGCCATGTCTCTTCTGTGGGAACACCACAGAGCTCGAAGGTGCGCGAGACTTGATCGACTTCATTCTTACCCTGAAGAAGAGGTTCCCGGGTTATCAGCTCGCCAAAGATACAGCCCACACTCCACATGTCTACCGCCGCATCGTATGTCTTTGCGCCAAGTAGTAGCTCCGGAGCCCGGTACCAAAGAGTGACGACGAGTTGTGTGAGTTTCGGGGGAGGATCGCCAACATAGCGGGCCATACCAAAGTCGGCAATTTTCAACTGGCCACGATTGTTAAGGAGGAGATTAGAGGTTTTGAGGTCGCGATGTAGAATCCAGTTGTCATGGAGATATGCGATGCCTGATGTAAGCTGTAATAGGAGGCGCTTTACTTCGGAAGAGAGAAATGGCTCGGGCATATCATCAAGAATGGATTTTAGGTCGTGTTCGACGAATTCGAGGACGAGGAATAAAGAGCTGGGCTGGCTGTTAGCTGTAGTCTTCAACACCAAGTGTCGCGTGCTTACTTGTCTGGCCGTGATACGTCGTCCCCTACAACAACCTCTTCCATGGTGACAATATTCCGGTGTTGGCAATCCTTCAATATTTGTATTTCGCGCAAGCCTGTGACGGGGAGACCGTTTCGATCTTGAGGTTCCAGCTTCAACCTCTTGAGCGCGACAACCTTTCCTGTAGCTTTGTTTGTCGCCCGCGCAACCCAGCCATAAGTCCCCTCCTCGATATCGTTTAGCTTCTCATAATTCTCAACGCTTCTGCACTTCCCCCAGGTGCCCGCTGGAAACCGCAATAGCTTCGCTGGAGGTGCCTTGTCTTCTTGGTTTGCGCCTGGTTCGGGGGTGATCCTACGTCGCTTCGAGGGCCGGTCATCGTCAAGTTGGAGCACCTTTTTCTGTGCAGCTTCTTGTGCTTTCTTCTCTTCTTCAAGCTTTCGAGCCTTTTCTGCCTTCCTACGTCGCTTTTCTTCCTTGAGTTTGGCGTCGATACGGGCGTCTTCTTCGGTGTCGGCCCACCGAGATTTGCCGGACATAGCGGCCGTGAGAGACTGCGCGTAGCTTCTGTAATTTATATATAGGAATTGAAACGCAAAACTTTGAAAGTCACGAAATCGACGCTGTCTAATAGTGCCTGGTTTATGTGTGAAACGAATTGGTGTTGCGGGGAGGAACGTCCAAGTTATGGATGGACAAGTTTCTTATCTTATCAGTAAGTACTGTCTGTAGCCTCGACTCCAGAAAAGCATTGTCGCTGATGCTTTCACGTGCGGTTGTTGTACTACTACAGCTTACAAGTGAGAACATCGCCAGCTGATTTGTTCTGTAGCTAATTGTTCTCGCTCACAGGAGACAGGCTCAGGATGTTTAGGTCACTAGGCTTAAAGCCTCTTGCGAGGCTTAGCAGTGGCCGATGTGTTCCACAGCCAAACTTGTTCAACTCTTGTGTTGGCCGGAGCTTCTCATCCACTGTTCGCCAATATCAAAATGCTACAGATATTGATGAGATATTCAAGAATGAGAACCAGAAAGAGAGTGAGAGACAATGGTCAACACCATTAGCCAAGCAGCTCTTTGCTGCTATATCAGTGAGTGAAACCGCTACAAGTTCATGCTTATACTGACCATTCTTCAAAGACAACTGGACCTGTTCCGTTGGCCAGTTACATGCGCATGTGCTTGACTGGAGATATTGGAGGCTACTACACTGGAGCCATTGGTGAAGGCCGGGATCAGTTTGGCACAAAAGGAGATTTTGTTACATCACCAGAGATTTCGCAAATTTTTGGTGAACTTATCGGTATCTGGTTCATCGCTGAATGGATCAGCCAAGGTCGACCTAAAGAGGGCGTCCAACTCATCGAGGTTGGGCCTGGTCGTGGTACTCTTATGGATGATATGCTTCGAGTATGTGACATTCATTGGTTGAGCTTGAAAGACTCACTAACTTGAATTATCGACCATTCAACGATTTCCTGCGATGGCTAATAGCATCGATGCTGTGTACATGGTTGAAGCCAGCCGCGAACTTAGAAACGCCCAGAAGCAACTCCTTTGTGGCCCGGATGCGCCATCATCAGAGTCAAAGTCTGGTTTTCATAGCCCCAGCAAGTACAACGGCAAGCAGATTGTCTGGACTGACACAATCAAGTCTATTCCAAATGGTAGGCAGAACTCACATAATGTCACGGGTCTGGCTAACAGCATTACACAGAAGCTGACAAAATGCCCTTCATAATCGCTCACGAGTTCTTTGATGCTCTCCCTATTCACAGCTTCCAATCCGCTTCAGCTCCTCCTCCCCAGCCAAAGGCATCTTCACCGACTTCGCCTGCTCAACCACCACCCGAGAACACCAAACCCGCTATGGAATGGCGAGAAATGATGGTCTCGCCAACACCGCCGGGCGTCACTCACGCTCAACTTGGAACACCGAAATCACAGCAAGATGAGCCGCCTCCTGAGTTCCAGCTTACACTTTCATCCACGCCTACTCGCCACTCTCGTTTTCTCCCTGAGACCTCAACAAGGTACCGCAAGCTCAAGAATATGCCCAATTCCGTCATCGAAGTCTGCCCAGATGCGTCCATCTTCGCTACAGACTTTGCAACTCGTATCGGCGGTTCTGAACAGTATCGCAAGACTAAGCCCAGCGGTGCTGCCCTTATTCTTGATTACGGAACGTCAGACACCGTCCCTATCAACTCCCTTCGCGGCATCCGACACCACAAGCGAGTGAATCCCTTTTCTGCGCCTGGTCTGGTCGACTTGAGTGCAGATGTCGATTTCACTGCCATCGCTGAAGTGGCCATGTCAGCGAGTGAAGGCGTGGAAGTCCATGGACCCGTCAATCAGGGTGACTTCCTTGAGTTGATGGGCATCCGAGAGCGTGCTGAACAATTGACCAAGGCGCCGGGCGTCGACAAAGAGACTGCTGATAAGATCGACGGAGCCTGGAAGCGCCTTGTTGATAAGGGCCCTGACGGCATGGGGAAACTGTATAAGGCATTGGCTATCCTGCCTGAGAATGACGGTCGAAGACGACCAGTTGGGTTTGGGGGTGACGTCTTGGGTTAATAACAGACATTGCCCGGCCGCTGTACTGCATCACGATGCTTTAGGAGAGGCAAATCTGAAACGATATTGTAACAGTATGTAAATTGATCAAACCATTGTATCCTTATACGACAACTATGATCTTTCCAAAACCAAAAGCCCATATACTACACGCATCACTACCCACGCAAGGAAACGTTGCTTAATCGAAAACTCGGTTCATTCATCAGTAAGATTTGATCCCTCCGACAACCCTACAATTACACAAAAAGGATGTGCGCCCAACTTTGATCGCATGCAGATTTAGCGTGAGCCAATTGTCATCCTCCTCTTACTTCGTTTTCACAAGCTTTGCGTCCTCTTCGTCACTTCCATCGTCTGAAAATTTGTCGCCATCCTCGCCTATAGCAAAAATGGTCTCATTCTCTAGTGACTCACGAGGAGCGGTACGAGTAATGTTTCTGGGTGGTTGAGCGCTGCTCTGCGACGCACTTGAAAAGGAGAGGCCATTGGCGTTGCTTGAGTCGTTGCGAGTCTTGCCCACTTCGACGTCCTCGTCATCCGAGTCTTCTCCTGGAACACCGATATCGCCAAGGTCAAAGTTGCCATCGTCATCTTGAGCAATCTCATCACTCATGGCAAAGCGGCGGTTGTTGGAAGTAGGACGCCAAAGGTAGGCGATCCATGCGACGTCAGCAAAGTAGACAACGTTCAGCCAGCCATCGAGGATGAACCATCGTGTCTTCCAGTGGAAAGGAACAAAGTCGGGATCGCTGGCTGAGGCAAAGGTGAAGCTGTTGAAGAAGAAGAAACCAAAGATGACCATGACACTGATGAGGATGGCCCACCAGAGCTTTCGGTACATGGCTTCCTTTGCGTGCTGCTTTCGCTCGCGGAGATCCTTGAGTGTCCAGTTGAGTGAGTTGAGTGTCCAGACATAGAAGGCAGTCAGTGTGCCCGCCAGGGGTAGGACGATCAGAAGCACGAATGGGCCTGTATTCAGTCAGATACGGTCAACTAAACAGTTCATTAAAGAGATCTTACCAGCTGTCTCAGGGGTGATGGAGAGGAAAGTCAGTGAGTAGACCAGTCCGAACAGGAAGTGGGCCGCTGCAAGCCATCGCACCCTAATCATGGTCCTACCGAGGGTGTGCTTCACGACACCATAGCCCATACAGACAATGAGCAGCAAGAAGAACGAGAATGAGTTTCGGCCAGCGTTAAGAATTCCAACAATGGTAAGGAAAACCTTTGAGCCAACATTCGAGCCATGACGGTTCTGGTATTCTAGATTCGAGTTAGGACGGGTAGACTAAACCAAGGGAGAGACAAACCATAGAAACCCCATGTTATGAGCATTTCCACCACCAGGAAAATGAGAATGGCCGTGATGTAGTTTTGCACAGCCACTGAGTAAAGTCAGCATGCAATTGGTTGAAGCATATACGAGGTTTCTGCTTACAGATATCATGCCTGTGCTGATAGTACAAGAAACCCCAGTAGGCAGCAAGGAGAGCATACAAGATACTCATGCCACCATAGAAGGGCAACTTGGGAATCTGGGTTGCCTCCAGCTCGCCATAAGCGTTGCGATATTCGACTACTAGGTCGTACTTCTTTGTGTTGACCACATCTGTAAGAACGCAGTAGTATCCGGTCTTCTTGATAGCATAGTTGATTGGAGCCGCATCGTTGAGGTGGACAGCCTTTGTGAGAACCACGCTCGAAGACTTCTTGTCGACATCGGGATGCAGGATGAATTTGCCAATATCGGTCTTGTTACAGTAACCTTGCTTGACGAAATCGTCACCGCAGACGCCAAGTCGCTATCATGTGTCAGAAGAGGGCGGAGCATGCATAGGGAATCGCGAGCACTTACGTTGCCGGGAGTATTCGGATCAGGGATTCCAACAAGATTTCGGTCCTTCCACTCAAATATCACCAGACTCGCAATCGGATCCTTGACATCGGAGTTGCTGGTGTTGAGGAACTTGACGAGGATGAATGGGTCAACGGGTCCACCCCATGAGGTCTTGCTGTACATGCCTGGAACATGTTAGATCCAAGAGTCGCATTGCACGTAGAAGGCATGACCTACCGGTACAGTATTCTTGATAGCCCTCCTTCTCGCTCTAGATGACAGAGACGTTAGCATAGTTACGATCCAAACGCTTCGCATCGCAGGATGAAGGCCGCCCGTACCAGTCCAATCTCATAAGCTTGGGTTGTCCAAAGGGACATGCCCAACACGAGCAGTCCCGTCAGGAACCTCATGATTATTGTGTCGGTGGTCGCCGCGGAAGCTTCGGCGTGTTACGGCAAGATACGTAGAGGCGACGTTGGAAGAAAGCAGACCGATATTCGAAGACGAGACGTGCGAGACCAAAGGGAGCTTGAGCAACGTTTAAGTGGTGGCGCGGGAGCTTCTCAATTTATGGAGCATGTCGAGCCTGTCGAGGGTCCTTTCTAGCGTCGTCCTTATCGACTCAAGGATGATAGATATTTTGTAGAGTTGTTGGACGATACGGTAATTGATAAGTCAAATTCAATTAGATCGAGGGTTGAAAGAAGATGCCTCGAGTTAAGTGACGAGTTACAGATTCAAGGGAGTAACCAACGTGTATACGTAATTGGTCGCCGGTGATGCCAGGTCAGCACCAGCGGCAGGAGAAGCCAAGGGCCCCTGTTTTCCCATTGGCTCAAAGGTCCACGATAGCAACAAGCCCCAGGTCGTCTCAGGCACCATGTTAGCTGCTAAGGTGCCTACAGCCTAGCGTGGCGGCGGCGCATCATAAGTTTGACGTTATTAGTCCGTGAATGCGACTGTGAAATTCCATCATCAAAGCTTCTTTTTTCCCCAAGTTCACGTTGAACCAGCGCAGCAATGGGTAAAGGAACAGACAAGCTCTATGTAGGTCTACTCCTCTAACAAAACTGATATTCTATCTGACTCAATGACTCCAGATTACACACTCAGAGTGGTCCTCAGCCGACGCCTTCTCCCCCAGTGTTGGCGCAGGCGCGTCTTCTCGCAATCAAAACGCCAGCGCATCATTTCGCCGTCTTCCCTTTAACTTTTGCGCCGCCAGTCTCCAACCCTTCAAGAACCCTGTCTGCACCCCCGATGGAACGATTTTCGACGTTGAGGTCATCGGCGCCTGGCTTGACAAGCATCCCAACCAGAACCCCGTCACTGGCGAGCCTCTACAAAAGAAAGATCTGATACGTCTTAAATTTGCTCGGAATTCAGAATCAGATTCTCTTGGCGCGGGCTTGAGCGACGGAAAAGGCGACTTGATCGATCCGGTCACCTACAAAGTCTTCACCGACAACACACATATTGTTGCCATTCGTCATGGGACCTACGCCAATGTCTTCGCTTGGGATACGGTCGAGCGTATGAATATCAAGGCCAAATCCTGGCGCGACTTGGTCGATGACGAAGAGTTTACTCGCGCCGATATAATTACACTCCAAGATCCCCAGAATGCGGCCAGTCGCAACCTGGACCAGTTCAAGTACCTGAAGGATGGCGAGCAGGCGCAATTGACCAAGGAACAGGAAGACGAGCGCAATGCCGGCAACATCAACTCCAGTGCATTAGGAAACATGGGCGACAAGGTTTCGCGTGCGAAAGCCGCGGTGGAGAAGGCGCGCAAGGCTCGTGAGCAGGGCGGTGATATCAATCGTAGCTCGACTGCCCTCACCAAGCCTGCTGCTGCTAACAATGTTGTCCGCCACTCTATGATCAAGGACAAGAAGCTGGCTGCTAACTCGGCAGCGTACACCACGGGCAAAGCCGCAGCTAGTTTCACCAGCACAGGACTGACACCTGAGACGAGCGGCGAGAGAGCTCTGCTGACGGATGAGGAGTATATGCTAAAGCCCAAGCGAGTCAAGACAACCGGGTATGCCAGAATAGAAACAAATCTGGGCGACATAACAATCGAGCTGTACCCTGAGTTTGCACCGAAGGCCGTGTGGAATTTCACCAGGTTAGCACAGACTGGCTACTACAAGGGTGTAGCCTTTCATCGAAACATCCCAAACTTTATGATTCAGGGCGGTGATCCATCAGGCACGGGCCGAGGCGGGCAGAGTATATGGGGGAAGTATTTCGATGATGAGTTCGATGGTCCAATGTCACACAGTGCCCGAGGAACGAGTAAGTAGCCCTTCATAAACATGTTGTAGTTCTCGCTAACCTCTGTCACTAGTCTCTATGGCCAACAAGGGCAAGAATACAAACTCAAGTCAGTTCTTTATAGCGTATAAGCCCACGCCACACCTCGACCGCAAGCACACAGTCTTTGGAAAGGTTGTCGAGAATCTCAATGTTCTTTCCAAGATGGAGGATGTACCTACAGATGGGTCTAACCGACCCCTCAACAAGATTGTTATCAAAGACATCGTTATCTTTCACGATCCTTTCGCCGAGTTTCAGAAACAGAAACAGGAAAACGAGCGTCAGACTAAGGAACAGGAGAAGATTCGGTTACAAGGTGGCACGGACGATGACAAGACAACATGGACCGGCAAACGGATACGCAATGACGGCACTGTTGAGAGCACAGGAGCCGGTGAGAGCGTTGGCAAATACCTAAAGACCGCAACTCAGCAGAGCACAGCGACGACCAACGAGGCTGATATTGAGGGCGTTGACACGTGGGAGGAACCAGCACGCAAGAAGATTAAGGGGGGTGGTTTTGGAAACTTTGACAGTTGGTAAATTAAGCAATGGGAAACAGTTTATCCATGTTAGACTGCAATGCGCCGGTAATCCATCCAAAAGGTGCTGGGTATGTGCACTCTACATCTCGTCTCATCTAACAGAATTATGCTAAGAATTGAGAAAAGCCCGTTGGTATTACAACCATGACATACAACGTGTCGCCATATGTCTCAATTCGATGCCCGATCGAATTGTGAAAAGTAATGGGAAGCGTATCTAACTATCGCACACTCAAGTCAGGCTCGGCGTGCAGATGGATTAGACTGTTGAGGGTAGAGCGTTTGCGTCAACCGTGGGAAGCTTGCTGAGAAGTGATGGGCTAAGAGTAGGTGGGTTATCCTTCTCCTGCAATAGTCCCGCAACCACACGCGCTTGCTCCAGACCAGCTTCTCTGTGGATAGCTTGCAGGCCCTCGATGGCATATTGTTTTGTTTCTGGCGAATATGCCGATGACATACCGAGCATGTACAACGGCCAGATGATGGTATTATTTGCCGACGCAAGGCTCATGAAACGAGTGGCATCGTCGGTGTGAGGCGTCGACTGCGTTGGATCAAATAGTACCGGACTACCACCGCTGCTAGATGTATCCTCTCCCGGGCCGACTCGAGAGTCTTGCGCAAACGGCGACGATATAACACGGCATGCTTGTTTCTTGGCAGCAATCGAAACCGTGTGCCCTTGGTCCTTCCTGTTGCTTATGTCCCGGATACTGACAACTCCGAGGTGCTGGGGAACGCTGGCTGCAATTGATTGTCCTAGCATATCCAACACTTTGAGAGATTTGGCAAGTAACTCGAAATGATTGTCTGACAGTACAGTGCGGTCAGCCGATTCCGAGGCAGCGCAAAGCTGCTCGACGAGTGTTTCTAGCAGCATCATCCTTATTCCGCGCACCATATTCCAAGTGGTGGATTGAAGAAGCCCAGCATAGACGTGGCATATTTGTCCTGATACTCGAGGGTCCGGTTGCGTCAGCTGTACGCGATGGTACTTCCAAGATTCTGGCAGTCCGGACAGTATCGATGAAAATTCCTCCTCAACATTTGATACGGCGGTGACCACACCATCAAGATCGACTAGTTTTCTCGTGTTGATATCGTAGCGCACCTGTAGTGCTTTGTATATGGGGTATGCCACATGAAAGTCGGGTCCTCCAAGTTCTTCGGAAGGGGGAATCTCGTGTCGGAGGTCTATTAGTGTTTGTGGCATAGGTAGGCCGCTCTGTATGCAGCTTATAAGAACTGTATGGCAAAGCATGAGAAACATGCGAGCACCAGCTTTGCTTCGAAACTGGGCAGCACCTCTGATGTTTGCCAGGGCAGCAGCTCCGTTAACGTGGTCTTGCCAGGCACGCATCGTATGGGAACTGTATCCCGAAACAAACTCGAAAGTGCCGAGTATCAAGACGGCGAGCATGGTTGTGTCTTTTACAACTTCAATTGGGTCGCGAAGTGCACGGTGCGTCAATCCGAGGGCGATAGCATAGCTCTCTTGTGCCCGTGTCATAAGATCTGGTGATCGAAAAACCTGTGAGCATCCTGCAAGTCCGACAGCTGTCATACTGACAGTGACTGGATCAACTTGAGCCTGCGCCGAGTCCGGAGGTTTCCATACATCGTATATGAAAGCATAGTTTTGATAGGAGCCTCTATCGGCTACAACGTAGCGAGAGAAGAAGAAAGCAGTGCCCTGGTCTTGTAGTTCGGGTGATAGAGCACCATCCAAGTGATCGCGACCTTCAGTTGGTTCACTTGGACCAATGACATCGTTGTCATCACCCGGGCTTTCATGAGAGGTTTCCGATGGAGACCGGCTCCAGTCGTTAATCAAAGCGGAAAGGACAGGCGCCCGGCAACGAGTGTTAGATTTCCGAGCACGTCTGGCCTTGACCTTGTTCGATTTCTCTGTCTTGGTGGCAGGGGCAGGGGCTGCACTGGACCTCGGGTCAATGGCGAACGTCGGTGGTGACTTGATAGTCACAACGGATGGTGGGGGAGATGTTGAGGCCGAGGCGAGCTCCTGGCTAACAGGACTCTTTTGTGATCGATTAGATCGAGCCCGTGTCTTGACCGCTTTCTTAATAACATGGGAGCTTTCATCTCTAAACATGAGATCAACGAGATTGCGATAGCCGGGGCATGGCTGATTCTTCTTCTCGCATTGCGTGCATGCCGGCTCCTTTTGGTCACACTTGATTTTGATATTCACATGTCAGTAAGAGCACTGGGAAACAGGCTGAAATGACGACGGCCGGGACGCCATGAGACGTTGACGGAACTCATATGGATTGTGGTGATGGACCAACTCACCCGAATCTTGCGACGGCGGCAGGTGGAGCAGCCACCAGAGGGCTTCCCGCAATATACCATGACGGCTCGTATAAAAGAGGCAAGACGCACGGCCTCGTAATTAGATGCCCAGACTTATCAAGTCAAGATAAGAGAATGTGAGGTCAAAAGGGATGGTGCTTTGGCAGTCATGACATGATGGGCACCTATTAGTTAGAAAGCTATCACGGCAAGGTCAAAAAAACCGTGTGTAGGTCGTCTAAGAAGCTCTTGGCTTAAGATAGGTTCCAAGGGGTGACGGTAACTGTTGGCGGGAATCGACAGAGGCTGCTAGGAACCCGGGAAGTGCGGAGTGTTTGTGTGATATGATGGATTGTCCCCGAAGTAGGTATCAGTGATATGGCCTGGTCTGGGGTATCGTAATTCGTAAATCGTAAATCATTAAAGTCGGAGTCGATATCAGGAATGAGAGATGAACAGAATAATTATCTCGAGGCGGGACCAAAGGAACGGAATTGAAGAACAAGGATCTATGGCCAAAGATTAATTTAGATGTGAGAGAGAAAAGTATCTTTGGTACGGAGTAAGGTAGGTCGAGCCATAAGGTAAGGATCCATGCATGCATCCACGGAAGGAGGAATAAGGGTTGTATGCGGAATGATTGGATCTCTTCCTTCCTTCCTTCCTTTGGATTGGATTGGACGTGATGCAACTTGCTAGCTGCAGATTGGGTGGGCAGGCGCGGGCCTGGCTGTGCTCCTCCTCTTGTCTCGGTGTGCAATTCAGTGACTTTATTACCAATGATGTCTTGCCCCCCAGTTTGAGATTCATTATATCTGTATACACTATAAGAGGGAATTACTATGAATTATTTATTACTGATATTGGCAATAAGCCTATGACCTGGTTCGCATACTCTCTGAGTGACAGGGTAATACTAGGAACAAGACTCAATGATCACCCTGTACCTTTAAATAAAACTTGAGGCCCTCAACGTCACAATTCAAGATCATTATGCAACCCTTTCATTCCTTGATTGCGGCTATGGCAGATGCAATTAACAGCCACAACCGCATGTCTTACATACATGATAAAGCCTGCTGATGGTGCCCTGTTAATTTAGTGGTTCGTTCGACTGAGCCCGTTCATAGTCTCGGCAGATTAACCTTGGCGAGACCTGGCAGCTGTTGATCATCAATTTAATTATCTCTATTCGATTTTCACAGTCTGCTTCTTTTACTGTCCTCCAACATGAACGGTCAAGACCTTTGGTCTCCCATCATTTAAGAATCCGCTCTGATCAACTCCCCCAGATGCACCAACGTCATCATACGGAAACGCATACCCCTTCCCCTCGAGCGTAACCTCATGACAGATTCTAGAGTAGTGATTTGTCTTTCCCTCTCCTTTGCAGTAATACTCTTCAACCTTCTCCCCCTCGGGCTGTCGGGAGTTGCCCGATAACGTCGTCCGGTTCAGCGCCGCCGCAATCCGGGCTCCGACGTTGAGCTGTGCCGGCGTCACATCCGGGCCGCCCGCAAACGGTCCCGTGCTGCAAGACACAATGTCCCGCGTAGATGGCTTCTCAAAGTGGAAGCTAAGTTTGTCCTTTCCAACGTCTTTGAACACTAGTTTGGCATCGTGCACGCGGCCCTTAACATCGCCCCATTCTGCCTGCGTGTTGATTTCGATGTCTTCCTTCTCGTAGCGCTTCCACGCCGCGTCAACCTCTGGCGCAAAGTAATTCTCCAGCAAGCCTGGATGTAACTCTGCACCGGCGTTTGGACTTAATGCTCGGAGGTTGGAGCCAGACTTGGACTTGACCACAAGCTTCTCCCAGCCTGCGCCGTCCTTCTCGCCCTGACGTTTCAAACCCTCGCAGACCTGATCAAGCCCATCCTTGGGCATGCCCGGAACACGCGTGACTTGGCCTGCCTCGTTCTCAAGCTCCAGACCGATCGGAATGCTTACGAAGTCAACATATGACACGTTAACGTATAGTTGATCGTTGTTGTAGGTGAACTCGCAGAATCCCCAATCAGCGTCAAAGTTGGGATCGGTTGGATTCGTCACAGACGGTTCAACCACAGCTGGTCCTGGGTTGATAAGAAATGTGAGTGGCTTGTCTTTGCAGAACCAGATTCGCCCGCCAAAGATATGCGGTATCCGCACTTTCTTTTGAGCTCCTGGTCCTCCGACGGGAATGGCGATATCTGCACCGACGGGCTGTAATATCTCAGACGGCGACTTTGGCCGATGAACCGTCTCTCCATCTGCGAGAAGAATCAAAACGCCCTGTTCATCTCGACCTGTGACGTGCGCAAAGAGCGACTTGGAGTCTGTATGATTGGTGAGGATAATGTCTAGGAAAGGTTCTGTAGGCATATTTGCGAAGTGTTGCTCACTACCAGGATAATATGATGATTAAGGTAGTGAAAGGTATCGTGGATATGATAGCAGGTTGACCAATTTTATTGAAGAAAAGATCTATTACTTATAAAATGCATCTATAACCCCTCACCTTACAAAGCTGCCTCTGCCTTGATTTAGGCCCAGTTTTGTTGGTTTCTTGGCCAAGGTAAAGTTGAGACAATGCTTAAGGTAAGGGAGAGCAGATTTGAAGCTCTGATTCGACTACGTCAGCACTCACTGATTCCAGGTTTCCGAACAACCAACATCTCGATAGTGCAAATAGAAGGATTTTTTCAATTGAATAGAATAGTACATGCTTTGAATGCTTCAAATTCTCTTGTCTGCGCCATAAACCATAACGAAACATTGATTCCAATCACAGCTCCAAGCCCTCAAACTCGTAGCAGATAATCAAGTACCCATTCACACCACTAAGAAAATATGGCTCAACTGCAGAAAGGGCATTATCAGGCCAACAACCAAGACGCAGACAAAGTTTTCTTGCGCGACTCTCCTTGTGCTAGCAGCTGCATTATCGATTTCATCATTATCCGAATCATATATCGCACACCCTGAAGTTTCCTCTGATGATTTGTGACATTGTTGCACCAGTTGCGACTGGCGCTCACTGTTTGATGAGTTGAAGTAAGCTTTGACAAAACTGACAGTGACTGTGGCATCCTCTTTTGGAGGCCCCCCTGACCATAACGGATTGCCGTTACTCCAATGCTGAAGAATCAAATGGCCTCCAGAAGAAGGCATGTCGCCTCCTTTCATGCGGGCGAGTAGTTTGCCGTCAGCGTAGAATAGGACCTGTCCTGGAAGATAGTCAAAGCGATACTCGTGAAAAGCGTCTGTCGGGTCGAAATCTAGCCTGACTCGTTTGAAACTGCCAGTTTTGCTGGCATCATAGCCAGCCTCCAAGGATTTCTTGGACTGAACAACCAGATTGATAGGGTATATACCATTATCGTGATCAAACTCTTGAGAAAGGAACTCGATATCGATCTCCTGGGTATCGTTAAAATACTGTTCATTGGTCAGTTCCACTCATCGCTCTTGACATCAGATTACTCACCCAGAAGAAAGCGGCACAGGTGCCCTTGACGTCCGTCAGTTTCATTCCTGCTCGGAACGACCCCCAGTGAAGGTCAAGTCTCGCTGTATCGACTTCGCTCGACGGGATCGCATCGTCTTTGTTGACTACACTTCTTACACGTAGCTCAAGCCCAGAATCATCCCCAGACTTTGTTCCACGAGTGTTGACATTGGTGGGCAGGAATGCTTTGCTGAAGTTGCCCCTACCATCTGCTGCCGATACTGAAAAGTTTTGAGCTACCCAATCGTGCCCTTCAGAGATGTTGTGTAGCTGGCTGAACTTGGTCTCCAGCCGATCAGTGAACACTATTGGGCTATCGCCTTGGGGATTTTTGATCGAGTAACCGCATTCGCATGCTCCAGAAACCAGACGGGCAGTCACAAGAAGATGTGTAAGAGGGAAGATCATGATGAAAATAGAAGTGATTAGGTCTTCTTAACAGAATTGACTCTCTTGGTTGTGACGAGCGTATTTCAACATTGACACTGAGTTGTAAGTCTCAAGTTGAGATCGCAGGTCCACGTTCATATACTTGAACTGTACAACCTCAAATAATTCATCGAAGGTGCCTGCTTTAGAGCTTAGATGGTTCATGGGAGGACCTTCTCCAAAGGCCCGAGGGAAACTTCCATGGGCAGGGTAGGTAGGTAGGTACCTATGCATGCGTGTGAGAAAGAGCATGTCATATTAAATATGGTGTTTTATTATTGAAGGTAATGACTTACCCAAGGTACTAGGTATGTTTGAGGGCATGAGAGGCCATTTCTTTGTTGATGATGATGCCGCCTTTGGTCTGCCTACGACTCCCGTACAATTCTCTTTAGCAACGGGAGCTGATCACTTTCAACATGTCACAGACTTAATAAAGAACAAGAAATGAGGTTTTGACAGGTGCTGATTATTCAAAGCAAACACTATTCATCTATACACGAGTATGGGCCAGCCTCCTCTTGACGGTATGCGACGCTGCGTCGTGGGCCCAAAAACGGGTTCCCAGGACATGCCAGATCATGTTATTGCCGTCATATGGCCGCAAAAGAAACAATCTGTATATCGAACAAGGTATCTGAAAACCAAACTGAACAATTCGACAAAAAATAAGTGAAAAGTAAATAGGAGAAGAATCGAACAAGAGGCGAAGCAGAGCAATGCCATACCATGCGAAGCGGACCAAGACGGAACCGAGCGTTGAAAACTGCCTGTAAAGCAGCAGAAAGAAATACGCAAAAGTATTATAAGACGAAAACAATAAAGGTGCCATAGCATATAGAACAGGGGAAGTAGAAGGCGACACCAGCCATCTTGGACCTGCCAACTGTCCTGCCATCGCAGTCATTAGCCTGCGCTGTCACTACGCAAATGATCCAGTTCCCTCTGTCCGGGGCACAAGCCCAATGCGAAAACCGTTTCCCGATCCCCTTCCTTGACCCCAATTAATGCCGTTTGACCCTTTGTAACCATGCAACAGGGAGAGAGAGACGTAAACAAGAAACAACAGGGCATCTGACGTGTCCAACAATAATAACAACAGACTTGCAATGATAAAACTGCAGTAGACTGGACATTGCGATTACCCGCCCTGTCTCGGGTATCGCCAAGGAGATAATGAAATGACAACCATAAGGAGACTGCGAAAACAAATTCATAGGAGACGGGACGAGTCCAACTCCCTCCCGAGCCCTTCGCGCCGGAGCCGACAAAGTCAGAGAGGAACGAATTAACCCACAACCAAAACCAAACATAATCAAGCAGAGAGGTATATGCCTAGGAGAAAAGGAAAGCCCGAACCGGCCCGAGGGCAAACAAAGGAAAAAGTCATTTCAGTCATGGCTAATTAGTTTTAGTACACGCTATCCTCATCAGCCCCCTGCGAGATCATCGAGGGAGTCGAGACATTTGAGGATGCTTCAGGATCATCGACGTAGCCGACAAGGGCCTGAGAATGCAATTTGAAGGCGTCGCCCATAAGTCGTGTCATGCTGTGTGCTGTGTTAGCAATGTAATTCTGAGAGATGTTTGCACCGTTGATACATACCCCCAGACAACAACTTCATCGAGTATCGAGCCCCAGAGTCGTGCGACAACTGCGCTCAGCTGAGACATGTAGTTCTCATCAATTTCCTTCACAAGAAGCTGTCGAACCTTGTTGTACATGGCCATCTCTTCCTGAGTCGCAGGCTCCTCGTCATGTTCCAGACGATACAACCACAGCGATAGAATGATCATGAGATCCATTCCGCAGAGCGCATGCTCCACGCTCCAGTTGGTAGGCGATACACGGGCAATCCATCTGACTCCTTGAGAGACAACAGTCTCTAGGCAGTTGTAGCATTCCTCAATAACCTTGATCATCTCACTCGAGCGCTTCACGCGATCCCGGGAATGCGTCATCGCAGCAGCAACCTCATAGGACTCATGGTAGCGAAGCGCTTCCTGGACTGCCTTGAGGTCAACTTCCAGGCGGGCACGAGCATTACGGTACATGGCTTTCGCGTTGAAGATCAAAGGATGACCTTTGTGGGGAGCACTGATCGGTACAGGAAAGGCCTCGGCCTCGCACATATCGACGGACTTCTCCCATGTTTCTAGCGCCAGCCGCAACTTGTACTCTGTTACCACGTCTTGCAGTGCTTCAGGACTGCGCTTGTGATACCAGACCTCGAGAAACAAAGCGTTGATCATGACGCGGGTGCCGAATGTGCTGTATCGAAGCGTCTCGCCCTGAAAAAGGTTGTCGTGAGCCTCCATAAAGGTCACGGTAGTGGAAGCTGCCAGATGTTCTTGCCATGCCGCCTCGTCTGGTACCTGCAAGTTCCATAGTGTTTCAGTGGAAGGAAGCTGTAAATCTTCAAACTCGCTAAAACTGATGGCCGGTGTGTGGTTGTATGTAAGTGTCAAAAGACCAAAGAAGATGTAGACAGCGTAATATGTACGACGGCAGCCCTCGTCTTCTACCCACTCGGCACGAGTGGGCTTTGCACCTGACCGAGCTTCTTGGCGAAGCTTCAACTCGTACCTGTTACCAGCAACCATGTTGGCGAGCAGACTCTTGATTGAGCAGGTCCACTCCAGGCCCTTAGGGTCACCACTCCAGCTAGCAAAGATCATGTTGAGGAGGTTGCTCTGCATGGTCCACAGGGGACACTTTCGGGAGCTGAAATTCTCCTTACTTTGTAGGAACTGGTTAACCAGAACCTTGGAGCCAATGTGGAGCATGTATGCTTGTTCTTGGTCGAAAGCATAGAGAGCGCCAATGCTGAGAACTGCTAACAAAAGCTGGGGTGAGACCTTGGTGGGATGGAATGAAGCAGGATGCAAGAAAGGCAAATGGTGATGGAATAGACCGAAGTATGTTGAAAGGTACCGATTCAAGGAACCTAGGCCTGGCAGGCGGAAACCCTCGGGGATGGCATGCTCGCTGTCGGCACTACGAATGTTGTCAAGGATAGCGTTGCGCTCATCATCCCCCATCACTTCAGGGGCCTTGTATCCAGGCTTGGATGACTCTGACGACCATGGAGATGGTGGCGCAGCGGCAGAATTGGGCAATGAGTTGATCATGGACTGTAGAGCCGGTACCAGGCCATTACAGTTCTGTCCGCTAATAGGGGGGAGCTGATTTGAATTAGCTTGCAGGGTCGTTCCGCTGGCGAAAGAAGGTTGAGACTCGAATGACCCGGATGCACTGGACGTTATCGAATGGGCTTTGGGCTCGGCGACTGATTGAGACATGAAGCCATCCCACTGAACCTGAGGCAATGCGATGGCGCCGGAAGGGTAGGTCACAGTAGACTCCATAGCAGAAGCGTTGTGGGGTGAATAAGCCATCGATGGACTGTCCTCGTACGAATGGTCTTCGCGCATAGCGGCGGTGGCCTTGTGATGCAGATCGGCTACAAGCATGGCAGCAGTCTCAACGTCAAAGATGCCATCAGCACCAGATTCCATTTGCTCCAGGGTTGAAGTATCAATAGCGATAGATGATTTTGAGGGGGCACCGACAGCGCGAGTCTTGGGACCGGCCCGGCGTTTGCCATCGCTGTGAAGAGGTACGCCGCCGTCCTTGGCGTGGACGGTACGGTCATGTCTAAGAAGAAGGTCACGGCGGACAAAAGTACTCCTACACTTCATGCACTTGAAAGGACGCTCCTTGGTATCTGCGAACGAGTTAGTCTATGGCCAGGCGAAGAGGGGTCGCGGGGTGAAGGGTTGGCATGAGGGCTTGAGGTCTGACTGGTGGTACACATACGTGATCGTTCATGGCGACTTCGGTGTTCGCTCCTGCTGAAGGCCCTGTTGCAGAACTGGCACTTGTATTTACGTTCGGGTGCCAGCGAGGCCTTTCGCGAAGACGCTGTCGAGGCCGCAGGGGGCGGGAGGACTGCTACGTTTGCACCGGGCATCTCGACGTAGTCAAGTCGCGATTCCTAGATTTGGGAGGCGACTAAGGACGACGGCAAGTTTGCGATCGGAAATCGGACAATTCGGCTGGGCCCGACAGCACGATGGTTGAATATCGTCTGATTCGTAGGATATTTGTGACTCTCGCTCTCGCTCTCGACTGCTAGCTCTTCGCTTGCGCGCGCTCCCGTGGGGTTTAAAGGGTGAAAGCGGTGATCTTGAACGTAATGATGGTCATTGGATATGATTGATCGATGGTCATGGAAAGGCTGAGTTTATTGATATTGGTTGAGGAATGAAGGCTTTGGATGGCCTCTTGAAAAATATGAACCGGTCGTGATGAGACGGGCGAAGTGTTGCGAGTTGGTTGCGGGTGAGTCGAGCTGGTGATGGAGGGGAATTGGAAGAAGAAGGGAATAAAAGCGAGGGGAGCAGACGTAGAAGACTTAGAGGGGCGGATGGGAGAGAGGGGGGGAGAAATCCGGAGGGGAGAGTGACCCGGGAGTTGGGGGGGCACTTATTTTCTGGGTGGGGAGGGAAGGAGGGGAACATCCATGGAAAACCAAGAAGAGGGAATGAGAACAGAAGAGACGACAGGAGGGAGAGATGGAAGGAGCGAGGGAGGGAGAGGGGTGGCTGAGAAGTTACTGGCTGAGGCTGGACTGATTGAGCGAGTGAGTGATGAGAGCGACTGGGCTCTAAATGAGCACTCGTGCCAGCGAAGCACAGCACAGCATAGCACAGTACAGCACAAAAAGCATGGACAAACTAAGGCCGACAGCACAGCACAGAGAGGTGCATGGAGTGTCTGTCGACCTTCCTTGGTGGGCAATCGTGGGCGTGGACGTGCTAGGTACCTTGGTCTTAGCGACTGAAAGAAACAATGCAGCACTATGCAGCAGCAGCTTCCAGCGTTCGGCCAGTAATGCTAGGCTCGTTAGCCCCCATCACACCCCTGTGAGTCCAGGCATCTGCCTCTGAGCACCTCGTACCGAACATGACCGGAGACCAGACTAGGTGAGCACAAACCTGACCTTACCGAACCAAGCTCCACTGATACAATAGCGGGGCCCAATTCGGTGGAGGGGCGACGAGGGGCAGTTCAGCCATTCGTTTTTGCCCCTAAACTACTTGTGGATGAACAAGAAGCAAGCAACTCAGCTTTGGACAAGGCGAGCGAGCACCGACAATGAAAATTCTGTCAGGAGAACCTAGCAGCCAACGCCATCCGTCAATTAAAAAGCAGCACAGACAAGGCAGAGAGACAGACAACACTGGTTTGTTGGACCAGGCACTATTTACACTACGGCCGGCACGCAAAGTTACGATAATCGGCACGGAACAATCAAAGCTAATCAAGGACGGAGTAGACCCATCAAGACTTGAGAGCACGAGATCGTCAAGGTACACTGTCACTTTGACAGAGATGCAAATATACTTGCATAAACTCGTCACTTGGTGCACTCTTTTCCCTGGGTTCCTGCAGAGGTGCAAGCCTTGGCTTCGCCAAACCTTCTCTCTCTTCTCGCCAACGATTCATTATGTCAGCCTGAGTGGACACATCCACATGGAAACGATAGCGGACGTTTAATGGAGACATCCACAACGGGGAAGTATTTTTGCTCTCTCATCCATACCCTAACACAGAGTCAGAGACACGATTCCGTTTACTGAACCGTCGGTCAAGAACGATATATCGTATACTTGACGGTAATAGAGTCGGTGACGGATACAAAAAGTCGGAGTCAATGTCGGTGTCGAGATACCTTGCTGAACAGACAGGGAACGGCTATCCACTCACTCCGTAATCCATCCTGTCCGCCTCGAAGAATGGCGGTACAAGGTCACTGGCCCACTATCACATTATCCACGGGACAAGGGGAACCGGGGGGCTTGTCAAAGACACACAGGAGACAGGGTAACGAGGCCAGAGAATGGAAGCCAATAGGAGCAGGGATTCAACTGTCTAAGCAAGCAGCGCAATCGATGATATGGTACCGTAAGGAACGAAAAACGAGGCACGAGACATGCATTATCGTTGGCCACCCAGGATGACACAGCAACAGGCGAGTCTAAAGATGGGAAGGCCATTTCTCAGCCGCCTCGCATCGGCCAAGCAGCCAAAACAGTCAGATCTTGGAAACGTGATCGCAAAAATCATGAAATCATCCAGACCAGGCCGGAGGGATCAGGCGGGGAAGCTGAGGGAGCTCGATCACCACCAAAAACTCACCAGCAGCCTCTACAGGACCTACCTCGGAGCCTGGAGGTCCGCCTCGTTCTAACTTTGTGTACTTCACGGAGTATGCCCTGGCCATTTCGTCCCAGCACTGTCTTCGACTTCAACCAACGCGATTCAGGCTTAGCGTCATAGCACCACGGCAGCCTGTCAAAGAGAGGATCCGTTCCCAGCACAGCGGCGCAAGGCCTGGGATCACAGTCGTCGCGGGCACGCCTTGCATCCCGCGCCCCACTTGATGTAAAGCTCCCCGGTCAAGCGCGTTAAATCCTAGCGGGAGACGGTCTACACGGGGAAGTTGATGAGACTTCCTGTCGGATTCGTGTCAATTACCCCTGTATCAGAACGCTTGGCCTAGCTTGATATGCACTGTACGCGCCTGCGCGTCTGACAGCTACTTGCACATAGTGTTAAATATGACATCGACACGGCTCGCTGCTTAAACCACGACTCTGGAACACTCTAATCTCTATGGTTAGGAGTGTTTAATTTTATCGACCTTTTTATATCTTCAGCTACATATTATCACTGGGCTACTTAACAAGCGACCTCTCATCAGTGGTGCACGGCTACCAAGGTTTTGATCTATCAAACAGTCCGTGGCATCCATGTTTTTCTCTCGAACATTGCTTCATCCGCCTATTGATTCCACCCATTAACAGCACCTGCAACACCTCAGTCATGGCCAGGTATGCTACACCGTTTCTCTCGACTGTCCCAGCATTTGTCTGCGAGGGAGACTTGGTTTGACCACCATCGGCTGTGCCGTGATTAAGGTTGGAACTGATAAGGGGCTCGTTAATCTGAACAAGTCGGTATGGGCGCATGAAGGCCTATGATAACAAATACCAAATCAAATGCAGGGAGGCAAACAACATCACAGATATGCGAACGTTCCACAAAAGAGGCAAAACCCATATGTACAACATCATCATTCAATACCTTATTAGAGGTGAATAACGAATCTAGTCCGCGAGATCGACAGGAGAAACATGAGCGATCATTGGCAAGTTCGTAGGCGTCACACTTGACACTCATCTTCTACAATCAGCCATGAATGGCAAGACAAGAGAAAATCCTTTTTATCTCCTTTCAGCAGCACAGAACATTAAATGATTCATTCTCGTATCTACTACGCCAGGGACAAGCCACAATGCAAAACTTGTTGCGAGAGGAATGAACATGACGGACAGCTTTGGGGAGACGAGTCGCGAGCTAGAAGGGTTCATCTCACTGTGGAAAGAATGGAAACTTGTGCAATGCGCTACTGAGCCCCTCTCAGCTCTCCGGCCTCCTCGGATCTGCAACCTATTTGTCCTGTAATGCTGTTATACCCCGCAACGGTCGGACGGCACTGGCGCCCGAACGGATCCAGCAGTTAATAATCCACCAGATGTTGGAAAGGATGGAGGGGAAGTCCATCGCCTGGTGAGGGGTTGTCGTCCGTTTGCAATAACTACCTAGATGGTTGCAACAAGACGTTGACGATCTGGCATACTGCGCTCAGTCTCTAGCCACCCATTCTAGTCTGTATCAACTCAACTCAGGCGGCACGGATCGGGACGATACATCATTTGCTTTCAACGGCATTCACATCTTACTTGACTGGCTGTGAAACGCCTGGAACCTTAAAAGATGATGCATAATTTCCTCTCTGACCCTTGCGTTTCCAGAGCAAAAGTTACGAGATCCACGCCAATAGCGGGCGGGTCCGCGGCAGTCTCCCGGTGTAGGGAGCCATGAATTTGGTCAGGCTCCACGTGGTGTCAAGGCGATGGATGGTGGAGTGCATTTTTGCTCCTACCTGTGTACTTTTTTCCTGGGCTGCTCTGTTCGTGTGAACTCACCCTTTGTGGGATTTCTCTGTTGGTGGCCTGCTAGAGACCCTCCCATCAAACTCACAGACTAACGGAATGCAACCCCAATATCACACACAGATAACACAAAACCAGCCACAGCTGCGCAATAGCTTTGAGGCTGTCAAGAGGATGCACATGATTTTCCAAGCCAACACCTCCCTCAGCAGATAGCGTTGCGGTGGGATGGAGGGGAAATGATGGACGTGCACATCGTCGCCGTAGTCATGGAGACGGACTCGCATGGCACCGTCACCATGGGCTAATATTTGAGCCAGACCTCCTGGCTGCGAGTAGGGGACGGAAAATGACCAGTCAGAGAGGCTGCTAAGTTCGTCTTGAAGTATTTCAAACTTGTCTGAGTAATTTTGTCACTTATTAGAATCCAGGTCTTACGTTTTCTTAACGTCCCCTAGCCGAAGAACAGGACGACGAAAGTAAGATTGGAGGGCAGGGGACCCAACCAGGTAGACTTGTCTTATCGGTCACTTAGCAGAGAGCGCGTTGTGCGATAGTAACAACCCGTTAAGGTCATGTTAGTACGGATTCGGTGATGTTATCCGGCCTCCACGAACCGATCTGACCTGATCATTGCTGACTCACTTGTGCGCACGAGTAAAACAAACAGGAGAGTATCGTTTCTTCGTGTCGATATGCAAGAGGTTGATTGCCGCAAAGCAAACAGAGCCGTCACCTGCAGTCGCTGGCTGGACAATGCCTCTTGTTTGCACACTCATCACTTGCATGCTGCATGATATCCGATACTGTCAATTCATTCGTTGGACATTTTAAGTCAAAGGGAACAGGAGAACGAGCGACCAGCCACTCGCAAGGCCCCTCCCCCTCCTGAATCGTGCGTACCCTGTATCAACCAGTGTTGAGTACCTATGAGAGGTCTGTTAATGGCTCTATTATTGTACAAGTCGTGTGTCAAAGAACGACCTGTTACACCTTCCGGTCGGAACGACGAAACGTCAAGAGGTACTGAATCGAAGTTCTCGGCAATCTAACACACATGACAGAGAGTCTAAGAGATGAGGCAATCAGAACACCTGTATATTGATTCTCTGGCAATTTGTCCACACAAGGACAGGTATCAGCTGGGGGTTTGAACACAGCCAGTCACCTTGCCCACCTAGAGATAGGCTTCTTTAATGGTTGTTGTTTGCCAGTACCGTCTCCTCTCACTAACTAGGTCAATACGTATTATTGAGGTGAACTACTATTACGCTTCATCTTGGCGACTTCTGGCCGCTGCAACCCAGCCGTAACAACAGCCTGAGATGTTGTATGGATGTAGCTAGTAGACCTAGAAGCCGGCTATGTTGTGTCGGCCCCGTTTCTACTTTTGAATGTCACTGAATTGGAAACCTAATGAGTTGCCAAAAAGGGCTGACGGACGGGACCTGAAGGGTTTCATTGAGACGCGGTTTTTCCAGTGGAGAAATTCCATCCATTGGTGGAGGGCATGGAAATTCTCAGGTTGCTCTTGTTAGTGTATAGGTAGTGCCCATCTTGTAAGTTACAGTAGCCAGGTACAGCACAGTAGATAGGTGCAACTCAACTGCAAGGACGGAGAAATCTACTGTACTCTCCTTCATCGCTCCCACATCAACATTTACATTCATCAATTCCATTCGATCGAGTCGCCAAAAGCTCCAAAGTACCCACTCCTTTCTGGTGTACGGGCCTGGCGACCGCGAACTTGTCTATTGCGGCTGTCCGAGAGGTTATTGATACTGGGCCCCCTATATCCCCAAATCCAATAGCCAGGCCGCCATCTTTGACTGTCACTTTTCTGACCTGACCTGACCCGACCCGATAGTCATTTTTCTATACCGTCTTTTCACCAACGGAAGCGTACAGTACTTTCGACCAACCTACTCTGTCCATCCTAGTATCGTTTCAGCCAAATCGCCTGTCGCTGCAGGTTGCCTTCTTCCCTTCTGGGCTTTCTCCTGCTCCTGTCAGCCCCTCGCCGTCCACTCGCATCCGAGCCTGGCCCCAGCGCGATCACCCCTCTAAGCAGCAACCCCCCCTGGATTCTTGGCCCTCTTCTCCGTTCTCTCTGCTTTCTGGAGCAAGCAAGGCCTGCAACCTCCCACGACTCCTGCGACTCCTTGTAATTCTCGTGGCATGCTGCTGCTGCGTCGCCTCGTCTGCGTCAGCGTCACGAACCGCAATCCTCAGAAACGGCATCCTTTTGATGAGCAATAGGCTTGCCGCTTTCTATCATGCCCTGAGGTGAGCTTTGCAGCCGCAATATGCTCAGGATACAGACCGCCGCCGTGCCGCCAAGTATCCACTCTTCGCGCACTATCCACGACCCCTCCGGCGACTCACCGTCCGCTTCCGTGCGCATCACGTCTGCTGCCTCCGTTCAAGCTTCCGACCAACAATCCTCGACAACTCGGGCTGATCCCGCCTGGGGCCTCATGAACGGCATCGTCGGTACCGCCCCAATGGGGGCCATGTATGTCCGCGCCCTCTACGACTACGAGGCCGACGATCGCACTAGTCTCAGTTTCCACGAAGGAGATGTAATTCAAGTCATCACCCAGCTCGAGAGCGGCTGGTGGGATGGCGTTATAAATGGTGTTCGAGGCTGGTTCCCTAGCAACTACTGTCAGCTTATCACGAGTCCCGACGATATACCTGACGGCGCCCACAATGGAACATTTGACGCTGTCGAGGATGATGCCGAAGATCCTGAGATGTACGACGACCAATATGACCAAGACGACGACTCCGAACAAGACGGCCCTATCGCGTTGCCCCTCGAGGGGACCGACGGAGGAGATAGTTCGAGGGCCGATTTTTGGATTCCACAAGCTACCCCCGACGGGCGCTTGTTCTATTACAATATGATGACAGGAGACCGCAGCATGGAACTGCCCCTGGAGTCTCCCGTATCTTCAAACGAGACTGGTCCACGAGATCGAATGAATGTCAATATCCCCGACAAGACCAGGCCGCCTCCTGAGATGATGGCCCGTGGTTTGACTCAAGATGAGGACGACGAGTATCTGACGTCCGCATCCGAGGCCGAGGGCGACTCATCTAGACTGGCCTCACGTCGTTCCAAGGTACACAGCGAGCTCGTAAACTTGATGTTCTAATGGCCCGGTTGCTAACACTCACTAGCATACTAAACGTGCCTCTTTCGGTGCCTTATCCCCATCAACTTCCATGGACTCTATCAATGGCGCATCGCCTGTTGGCCGTCTGCGAAATGGCGCCTCGTCCAATGGCCACCTTGCTGCAGGACAGGTCCCTAATATAGCATCCGCGACCTCTTTTACTAGCACTACCTATAACTTACCGACCACAGCTACAGTTCCTCGATCGTTTTTCGATGACGGCTCTACGCCTTCACTTAGCTGGACTCTTCTTGTCTCTAATATGCGACGTGCTATTGATCGGTATCGGGAAGCCATCATGAACAATAACCGCTCAGAATACGTAGCAAAAGCCGAAGACATATCTGACCATCTACGACTGCTACTTGCCGCTGGGTCAGGGACTACCGATAACCACTCTGGTCAGCCATCTATTATTTCAACGAACAAGGCTCTCTATCCTCACTTCCGAGACATGATGTCCAAATTCTCCAAGCTCGTAATCTCTTCTCATATAGCAGCTGCAGACTGGCCCAATGCCGAATCTATCCAGAAATGCCTCCAGGAAGCTGACGGAGTTCTCATGGGCGTATACAGCTACGTGGAAGTGGCTCGACAACAACGAGGCGAGGAGATTCCTCGACTCTTCCCAGGCTTTGTGATTGGTAGTAATACAGGTGGAAGTTGGCAAAACAACGGCTTGGGCCCTCGAGATGAAATCACAGCCAACTTCCTCGAAGATGAAGAGGGCGTTGTAGAGCCAACTGCAATTCTCGACAACAAGATGCTTGAGCGACTGGACGAACAGAAGCGTATTTTGGTATCCAGCATCCGAGAGCTCGACAAGAGCCTGGTCGTCCTAGAGAAAATCGTTACACCCTACAGGCATGAAGTTATCGGAAACAATGTTTGTTTTGCCGGTGGTAGGGTACTCGACACATTCAGACAATGGATTGCCATGATCGAATCGATCGATTTGTCTTCCCTTGGCAACAGCTTCCAGACGCCTCAGTTAGCTGACCTCGGAACACACAAGCAGAGCCTTTACGACAATATCTCTGATCTTATTCTTGGATGTCAAGCTGTCGCCGGACCCTTGGCTGATGAATGGTCCGAAGTACGTGGTGAAGCACTGGAAAACCGTCTGGAATATGTCAGACAATGTGCCAGAGCCCTGGAAACTAACTCTTCACATATCGGATTCTCACTTCAACTATTGTCTGAACAGGTTCAAATCAACATGCAACAACATCAGGCTGAAGTACGACCTCGGGAGAATTCTTTTGTTCGAAGCACCCTGCAACGAGGCGAGACAATGCCTTATGACCGACCACACCAGCGAACAGAATCAAGGACTGCTCCTGTACGACCGCCACTTATCACATCACAATCTTTCACCGAAGGCGAGCCTGCTCCTGGCAATATGCGCAGAGGCGATTATTCCAAGGTCAAGAAGATATTTGGCGAAGATCCTTCGCCTCAAGTTCCAGTGACCGAAGATACACCAGAATTCTTACTCCTAGATTATGAACATGAAGTCTCCTGGGACAGCAAGACCTCACCACCTACTGTTAAGGGAGGATCTCTCCTTGCCCTTGTTGAACAGTTAACTCGTCACGACAAGCTCGATTCGAACTTCAACAATACCTTCCTTCTCACTTACCGATCATTCACAACAGCTCGGGAACTTTTCGAGATGCTTATCAAACGATTCAACATCCAACCGCCAGAAGGTCTGTCACAGGCGGATTTCGAGATTTGGAGGGACCGAAAGCAAAAGCTTATTCGCTTCCGTGTTGTTAACATTCTAAAGAATTGGTTCGATAATTTCTGGATGGAGGATTACAACGACGAGTCAAAACAACTTGTTCGTGATGTCTACAGTTTCGCTAAAGACACGGTCAAATCTACAGAAACTCCTGGTTCAGCACCCTTAATGGCGGTCCTAGATCAGAGGCTCAGTGGAAAGGAGGCTGGCGCTCGCAGGATGATTCAAACAGTGAACCAGAACACGCCAACGCCGATCATGCCCAAGAACATGAAGAAGCTCAAGTTCTTGGATATTGATGTCGTTGAGTTTGCCCGCCAGCTCACCATTGTCGAATCCCGCTTGTACGGCAAGGTTAAGGCGACAGAATGTCTGAACAAGACGTGGCAGAAGAAGGTCCCTGAGGGCGAGCCCGATTTGGCCCCCAACGTTAAAGCGCTTATCCTCCACTCTAACCAGATGACCAACTGGGTCGCTGAGATGATTCTGGCGCAAATGGAAGTCAAGAAGCGAGTGGTTGTTATCAAGCACTTCGTTTCTGTTGCTGACGTGAGTAACTAAAGATATGATGTCGGGTCATTGGAACCCCTGCTAACTGACCGATAGCGTTGCCGCTCCCTGAACAACTTCTCAACACTAACATCGATTATTTCCGCATTGGGCACTGCACCCATCGCTCGTCTTAAGCGAACATGGGACCAGGTACCCCAACGTACACACGCTACATTAGAATCGATGCGGCGGGTGATGGCAAGCACCAAGAACTTCGGAGAGTACCGAGAGGCTCTTCATGCAGCCAACCCCCCTTGTATCCCTTTCTTCGGTATGGACCCCCTTTCCCGAAAAGCAGGTGACAGATCACAGTACTGACAAACAGCAAAGGTGTCTATTTAACTGATCTGACATTCATTGAGGATGGCATTCCGTCCATCATCAAGAAGACTAACCTCATTAACTTTGCTAAACGTGCCAAAACTGCTGAGGTCATTCGCGATATTCAGCAGTATCAGAACGTGGGGTACTCACTGCAACCAGTGCCTGAGCTGCAAGATTACATCTTGAACAACATGCAGGCCGCTGGGGATGTTCACGAGATGTATGACAAGAGTTTGCAAGTTGAGCCTCGTGAGCGAGAGGATGAGAAGATTGTGAGGTATGTTGCATTGCGGAATACGCCCGCATCGTATGGAGCGGTGCCATCTTTCTTCTAAGTTCCCCTGGTTTAGTTTTGCACAATGGTGGAGGTCACTTCGCATTAGTGGCTTGCCGTCTTCAGTTAAGATGAAGAGACATATGCTTACTTGATGTTTCTTAATTACAGGGTCTTGGCCGAGTCTGGGTTCCTATAAACGCCGAACCCTTGCAACTGTTTGAATGATCGATGCAGCCTGCATTCTTTCAAGCAACAAGGCATGCACAACATAATCGAGGAGGGACCAGGAGGGGTGGTACTACGACCCCGCCACCGATCCTCAGAGCTCACGATAGTCCTGAGTGACCATTACTTGGGACGGATATCACGCGATGAACGCCGCCCACGATTGATAGTGGCAGGAAGCGGCACAAAACAGCCAGCACCGCATGGTCGGGAGGCGGCCCGGAAAAGTTGGTGTGGTGGGAAATGGTTGGTGACAGGGGGTTCCAAAGTGCGGAGATGCTCGGCAGGGCATTCATCATGCTGGGAGAGGCATTTTGACAAAGGCTCCGAGAACGGCCGAGAAGCAACCTTTACGTGAAGGAATGGGTTATTTGATGATGAATTTACTCGGCGCACCAGCATCCATATGGAGAAAGCCTGCATGGGAGAGGAATTGGGAAACTTGGTGGACACTGACGATGGCATTTGCAAGTGTACGCTGGCCGCACGAGGATTGAATATACCTGAAAGTCCCCAGAGGTAGGGCGCATGATATGATGGGAAGCATCTAGTGGAGCGAATGGTCAATTTTAAAAAACAACATGATTGTGTATCGGTATAGTTCATACAAGGGACTGTCACGGCAGTTTGGTTATTCATATCATGGGCGAGTTGGCAATGACTCTCGAATCGATGTATCTTTAGTGAGAATCACGTTGATGTATCTGATAATTTCCCCGGAATTTGAGTTCAATTACCCGTATGCAAGGAGCGCTGATCAGAAACAAACGAATATGCAATATCCGTCGGAATCTCACCCCGTCTCGTGTATCTTTACCCCAGCTTGCCCGGCATCCCGCTACTCCGGGCCGCATCCAGGCCACCACCTGACAAGGGGCCTGGTCTGATAATAACGTGTTGCTGACAGCACCGAAACGAGGTCTCGCATAGGATCCAATCATGTATCACGACAAGGCGGTACCGAATTCATCAAGACAGTCCGTGTCTCGGCTAGCATTGAGTGAATGACCATAATAATGGTGCCAACTACTTAGATAGAGTAACTAGTTAAAAACACGACCAAAACAGTAACTGGGCATAAGTTGAAAAATAAAGCGCCGAAACGGCCGTGCGGGATATCATTTTCCATCATTAACTTTGCATATTTCTTCAAACATCAGGACATTTATTCCCCTTTAGTGCTTGTGGAGCTTGGCCTTGATGCGCTCGCCGATGCTTGGCTTGTCCTTCTTCTCATCAGAACCGTGGTGCTTGCCGCTGGAGTGCGATTCGGTCTTGGAGTGATCTGAGCTTCCGCTCTCGCCAAGATGAATACCCTTTTGCTCCATCAGGCCTGACAGTCGTTAGTATAACGAAACATTGGGCATTTCGATTGTGGACTTACGGTCAGCTTCACGTCCAGCACCAGGCTTGGAAGCATCAAAATCACCACCATCGGCAGCAAACCCGCTAGCGGTGACATACTCGTCCTCCTTGGGGTCATGGGGTTGATTCTCAGACTTGGATGACTCCGTGGCTCCCTCGGAGCCAACCTCAGTAGGCTTGTGAGAAGTTCCCTCAACAGGAGCATTGCCTGCATCACCACCATGCTCCTTGGCAAGCTTCTCGATAGGCTGAGGTCCAGGACCCTCGCCGAGCTTGACGTCGGTGCCCTCAGAGGTGTCGTCAACGTCGTGGAGGTCCTTGTTGCCCTTGTCCGCCTGCGCCGGGTCACGGGTGTCATTCTGGCCGGCAGAGGTATCCTTTGAGTGAGGGTTGGGTGCGGGAACTGAAGGCGTGGCTGAAGCAGCGTTTGTCGTCTCGGTGGGCTTGGAGACGGGGGCTTCATGTCCAAGGCCTGTTGCGCGTTCCTCACCGTGGCTGCCAAAGTTTTGTGCCACCTTTTCTTGCTGGGGGGTTTCTAGACCACGCCATGTCAGTGATATCATTCAAATGTAGTTGTTTGTGTAGTGCAGGCGTTGAGGTCGTACCCAGGTTGCCGGCATCGTAGGGCTCGCCCTGCTTGGTGTCACCTTGGACTCCAGAGACGGGCTCCTTGTTGGCAGTTTGGTTGTCTCCCCAAACAGCCTTGGAGGCGGCGGCAGTGAGGTTGCTGATGGTCTCCATTGTGATTTAGTTGTGATTGTTGTGTAAGTTTGGTATCTTGGTTGTCGTGCAGTTGAAGCGTGAATGGCTGGGTATCTTGGGAGCGAGATGGGGTATACTAAAGAGCTGAAATGATAAAGAAAGGGCGGGAGCGTCACGGGGAAGTTCAAGTTTAAATAAAAGGACCTTCAGCTTTAGAAAGGTAAGAATCTAAGAGGGGGAGGTGGTATGGTAGGTCTGACGTCGTTGTTTGTTTAACCCAACCAAGCGAGGGACACAAATAGTACAACACCTCAGTCAGTAGTATACATCATGACTGCTATGAATAGAAGCCATTTAGAAAGTACCCTTGGAAGGATTCATGTTATTTGCCGGGTCTAACCAGTCAAAGTTGTGCAACATTGTACCTGTTTGCTGTAGAGCATGACCAAAAGTACCCATTCGTGTCAAGGCAGAAGAGTCCATCATCCGTATGTGGCGGCTCAAGTTATGACGCCGCGGTCGATCGATGGAGCTGACAGGGCCTATATTACTGCAGCATGCTCTGAGCCGTATCCCCGGCCTCTCGTTTCAGCATACAGTGTTCCCATAATATTCCAGGCTTGGATAGGTTGGATGGATGATGTAAAAGGTTGGTCTTTGAAGAGGGTATGACGTTGCGCTGCCCTCCACAGGCGGACGTACAAGGGACAAGGGTGAGTGTGGCTGAAGAGGAAGAAACCTGCAGCAGAAGATAGCTAACCAAAGAACAAACAGAGATTAAGCATCTGTGGCTTAACTTATGCTGAAGCCAAGGAATTTGTGTCAGTGTTTTTGGTGTTGGACCGGACAACCTATGTGGGGAAGGCCGAGATAGAGTTGGATATGTCAACTACGTCATTCTCTACCCTGATATTGTCTGGTTGGAGGGGTCATCTAAGAGCTCAAGAAGCTGAAAGATAAACGGATGTGCAGTGCAGCCACAACTAAAAAAGCATATTTCAACGGTTAAAGAAGAAGCCAATATGATTCTATAATTATAAAGCTTTGATGGCACTTGCTTAGGTTCCGACTTGGCATTCAATGTTCCTGAACAATCTACCGAAGTCGCAGTTAAGAAAGACAGTGGAGGGCAATAAAAGCAAGGCCTTTGGCGGTCAACATTGGATGCTTCTAGATTGGATTCTTGGCACGACCTGCAGTCCTGAGTCGCCAAATTGGCCCCAAGTCTAGCTGCGCGCGTCATCGAGTTTAGTATTATGTAGGTGCTGTAACTAATAAATCCGCCCGCTCGGTTGTGTCGTTAGCATTGGATCATTACGAATCAGGCAGCTCGTTCAGATACGACGGGCGTAAAGGCCAACCAGCCTTACTGCCCCGAGACAAATCTGCAGCCCTGTAGCATCGGTTCGGCCGAGAGCCGGCTTTTGTCCGGGTATTGATGAATTGCCGATTTAACATGTAAGTCGATGGACTACCTTTAAAAGCCTCTGTTGCGTTTATTTCGATGCAATGCCCTTGGTTGGTCCTCTTTCGAGTTTTCGTGAACACACCGCTCTCCAAGAGCTGAAACCTTTATGCCAAGCCAGAGAGTGCACGTACGTACTCTCACAACGGGCCACGTCGATAAAGTCCAAGAGCTAATGTCAGTTCAAGGTCTGTGTCTGTGTCTGTGAGGCCAAACTTTGTCGTCGGTTTTGAAATGACGAATTAATGCGCGTATCGTATTGCATGAGTCGTCTCCCTACCTCCGTGGCTCCCGTACTGGGATGGCTACTGAAAGAGCCACGCGCCAAGTGGTCTCTGCCGTGCCGTGTTTTGATATCGTAAGCAACAGATAACATCTGCCGTTCCATTTTCATCTGGTCTCCTGGTAAGTATCTTGCAGCCTTACCCACTCCCATGGTAACGGCAATATGGACCATTCCGCAATCAACATTCCCCTGCCTCCTTACTATTGGCGACCAGAGCTTAAAAGCTTCGCCTGGCTGGGTTATCCTTCCTGTTTCTCATACAGTTCAGCTCGTGCGGGTAAGGTTTTCCATACTGGAACCCCTAACTTATCAGAAACCATCGAGAAAAACGTCCATCTAAGACTAACGTTAGTTCCAACTTACCCTCCAATGATCCCGTATGGCTGCCTCTGTGTCCCCCTTTTATGACACCTCCACCTTTCTCATCACCTTGCAAACCTTCATCCTTTCAAATTTCCCCTCCCGAGTTGTGAGTTGTGAGTTGTGATCAATAGCAAGGTGGTCCCTGTTGGCCTAGACCATCCAAAGTGGCACTTCGCACCACATCACGCAGTCCTGGCAGTCCACTTTGAGCGATAGTCTAGAGGCCCCCATTCCCTCATTGAGACCTTCAAGGACTTTCCCAGTATCCAGGATGTCGGTATCATCCTGGGCTTGGGCTTTTGTGATGACCTCGGGCAGAAGCTGAGCTCCTGATCTCCGTGCGGATTTCGGTCAGCTACGTTGCCATCGAATGGGTTGGAGTTGAACAATGCTGGCTGACGATCGCCGAGATGAGGTATGATCGATGGGTAATTCCCTCGATACAACCGTCAGAGGTAGCATTGATTCGGGTCCACACATTAATTAAAATCCTGACAGCTTGAAATTTCAATATCATAGATTGTGTGATACGGTACGGTACGATACGATACGATGCGGCGAGTGCCCACGGCTTTAGGTCGGTTCGGCAAGCATTTTGCACTGCCGCTGTACCTAGCTGTAGCTGTAGCTGTAGCTAGCAGTTAGTAGTGCCTATTAGTTATAGGTACCTAGTTCTAGGCAGTCTAATTAGGACGCCGGGTCCACTACTTGGGCTGTCCCGTCTGAGCACCTACCTCCCATCATCCATGGATGGCTTCCGTTTCCGTCCTCTACTTTACCATACTTAGACTCTCATCCTTGCTTGATCTTTAATCTTTCAACGACTTTTCTGACAGTATTTCCCATAAAGTCCGACGGGGCATACTATTAGGCTGTTCTCTATATGGACGTCATGTCTATTTCGTCTTAGATCACTCCCATCCTCAACCCATACCTACCATACCATATACCGTACACAGTCTGCCAACCCTTTCTCCGCACCAACTACCTACCCTTACTCGATAATATCCAAGACAGGCCAGTTCCGCACAGCACCAGCCTCTAGGCCCTGGTCCTGGCCTTGACTCGGTCTCGTCGCAATCAATCAATCACGGGAGAGGACTGGCTGAACTCACTCACATGTGCCGACAAAAGTAAACATCTATTCTCTACCTTGGCCATAAGTTAATTCCCCGCCAATTTCACGTCAACATATTCCCCTCTCGCTCCTTTTCCTCTCGTCCCGATTCCAGTTCCGGCTCCCTGGGCTGCGGGACACCCCTACGTATCGGAAACACAACGGGCTTGTCTAACATCTGTCTACCCGTTGTGACCGTTGTGATCCAGCACCAGTACCAGCACCAACACCGGCTGGTCCCCTACTGGATTTGGATACTGGCCCATCCGACAGCGCTCCCTATTCTAGGTCTCTTCGCCACGGGCGGCAGCGGTAGCGTCAGAATTGCGAGTGAGCAAGTTGTGCCTTGGGCTTCTGGGCTGGATGAGTGGCTGAGACAGCCAGCGCAAGCAGTACAAGGTCAATCTACACGCGATTCGTCGCGTTACCTACTCGGGATGGGACTTATTTCTTGAGGCAGCTATTCGACGTTATTAACCATCCTATCACTTTCCCACTGCATTTCTGCCATTCTTCAACTTGGCGATGCTCATTTACCTGGCCTTTTCTTCCGATCTACCGCCCCTATTGTTTCAAGCTCTGATGCAACACACGACTGTCAGGGTTTCAATCAACAAACTGACCCAGGTTTCCAATAGCGGTTCGCTACTTGTTTCATAGCCTGTGGCATTGGGCGAGCGCAATTGCTATCTCCATCACTACTTATATATTGGAATCAGGGTATATCCGGTACCCACCCGCCTCCACGAACTCCGTCACCGTGCTACCGATCTCACTGCCCCGGACCTATCGATTATCGACGGTGTCCAGCTCTCGGCAAGACACCGTCGTGATTCAAAAGCCCTCAGCGACCATGGTCTACTGTGGGAAAGCCTCTCAGGGCTGCCAGAACTGTCGCGTGCGACGTATCAAGGTGAGTTAATCCGCTGGAGTCATCCACGACCTGCGTTTCTCCACACATACAGTAGTTCATGGGCTTTAACTAATTGGCAATTCTACTCAACAGTGTGACAAAATCAAACCGGAATGCTCACAATGTATTCGGGTTGGGAAAAAGTGCCCTGGTTATCGTGACCAGCTCTCCCTCATGTTTCGTGACGAGAGCAGCAAGGTGATACAAAAAGCACATGCACAATGGGGTGTTGGCGAATCCTCTGAGGGCCTATCAACACAAACATCCTCCAGCTCTCTGGCCTCTTCTTACTCGTCCAACAGCTCTACACAAGCCTCTTCCGTTTCTGCTTCTTCCTCTATAACATCTCTACACAGCTATCCTGGTCCCGCAGCAATAGCATCCTCCTACAAATCATTCAAAGATGGCTGGCCAACGTCTCCTGCTTCAACTGCGAGCCAGCAAACACCATCGCCGACCCCTCAATCTCCCGCTTCATCTTTATATCATACGACCTCAAATGTTTCCACTGTACAGCCTATCGTTATACGACCACCAAGGCTTTCGCCGCCAATCGATCCAAGTCTCGAGGAGCAGGGCGTTCAGTTCTATGTCAACCGTTACCTAATAGGCCATCCAGATGAGCCCAGGTCCCCCGGCGATTTGTCACACACGGAATGGCTATGGGACCCTGCTGTTCAAGACGTAATGGCCGCGGTTGGCCTCGCTAGCCTTTCCAATCTCAAAGACGATCCCAGCATGATGACGATAGCCCGTCAACAATATGGGTTGGCTTTGCGCCAGACTGGCCGCCTCGTACAGACCTCGAGCATGCCGGATTTTGAGGTCACGATGCGCTCCGTCGTCATGCTTGCCATGTTCGAGGTTTGTGCCCCGACCCCTAATGCTAGCCAACACACCCGCATGGTCAGCCCCATCTCCCCGATCTACCATTCTCCTGTCCAGTCTTGGCTTTTGATATGCTAACACCCGTCTCCAGCTTGTCAAAGGAGCCTATCAAGGACTAGGGCACGTTCATGCGCACGTTATGGGCGGGCTTGCTCTATTGCGACGATGGCTACCTATGCCAGCGGCCGCTTTCCTCGGTGTTCGTGCCATGGTACAAATGTCTTATTCTCTTGTATGTCATGGTTTCTAAGCACATCGTCCCAATTTACTCACATAGTTGCTCAGTTTATACCTGCTCACATGTCCGCAACACCCCTGCCGGACCCCCTATTCGAATGGATTTCGTTTGCAAGAACCCTCCTTGACCCAGCCGATCATCCTGCTACCGATCTCGGCCCATTAATTGGGCGATTCATTCAGGTCTCAACATACATCAAGACTCATGCTCTGGTCGACGGTCGTTCTATCACAGTGTCCACCTTGAAGCAATTATTAGATATCGACGAGTCATTCCTTAGTTGGGAACGAAATCTTGGACCTACTTGGCGATTTCGCGAAGAGAAAGCGGAACACCTACCACCAGCTGCGGTATTCGATGGCGCGTGTCATGTCTATTTCGACATGTTTGTTGCACGGATGTATGGACACTACCGATGGGCGCGTACTCTCTTGAATCAGGCAATTATCGAATTCATCAAGGCGTACCCCAAATCTAGCGCGCCCTTGATCTCGCTGGCCGAATACGGACATCGATACGAGATCGTTAGAAAACTCGCCCGCGACACTCTCGTGAGCACCCCAACACATTGGCGACACCCGCTTCTCACCGAAAAGGCTGCCATACCAGTCGAGAGACCAGGAGGGGCGGGCTCTGGCTCTGCTGGGCTTCCCGTTGTTCTATTTCACCTTCAAGTTGCTGCCTGTGCTCCTGGTGTCCCAGAAGCATACTGGGACTGGGTTGTGGCAGTGATGGAGTGTATATGGAGTGATATGGGTATTCTTCATGCCAAGTGCATGATGGACACCATGAAGGCATATCGTGACTCGCTGAAGATAAAGAAGGAAGTGATCGAAAGCAGTGTGCGGTGATGATAACTCGCCCAGGCATCGGTGTGGTTATGAATAAAATCATGGAATGTCTGGGACAGTACGAATGCATCTTGTTCGGTGTTTACTGGCTTTGTGGGCTGCATTGACATCGAGTTTCTTCTTTTGGGTACCTAGGGGTAGAAAAACTGACATCGAGCGTCGTTCTTCACCCGGAGTTGGCTGGTTTGGGTATTGCATCTGGACTTTTAGGTTCACGGAAGGTTATGGTTAACGAATATTGGGTGCATGGCCACTTATGCTTGTGGTAGACATGATAACTTCTCAGCCTCAGTGTTGCTACTCGCACCTGAGGCCTTTATATTACACAACTTATGTTGATAAACTCTTTCTTTGTCTATAGTATTATCAGAGCTTAATGGAAATGACCATGGCTCAGACATTTTATACTATTCAAAATCATTAACACACTCACTGGCCCATTAGATGGACGATTTCAGAAACAGGTGCCCTGACTCTTTGTCGAGGCATCATATTAGTGCTAAGTAGCAATTTGGTACTATTCTACAATCCTTTGATCTTGTCAGTAGTCTCTAAAATTGATCATCTAACCTTATCTCACCCTGAATTCAAAAACCTGGTTATCATTGGTGCTTATCTGTTTCCATTCATGAGAGCCTGGCTCTTCCCCAGATATTAGTGGGGATCTGACTAAACCCCCGGAGAAATAGTGTAGGCGTGGGCCGACCCTGGCTCAGGCACGTGTATCATTAAGGCAGCCACACCTTCTACTCCACCATAACATCCATACCCAGCCCAGCCTTATCGCGACGACCATCCCTTTCAAAGCCAGACTATTCGCGATCCATCAAAGCAAATTTCATCATCGATACGAAGGAAACTGTTTAACTACAATAGCAACTATACTAGTCGCTGACTTCAATCATCATGGGGACGGATGCCCGAAAAGGTAACGCGACTTTACACATGCGCGACTGCATTAGACTAACACCCAGCTTGCAGGCGATGACGGCACGATCAAAGTCGCATCCAAGAACAAGAACGGAAAGATCAAGCTGAAGAAACCAGCGCCAAAACACAGCAAACCTGGAAACTGGATGGATGGTAGTGTAATTGAGGGTAACAGTATGTACTGGGGTCATCCTATACAATCTTGGCGAAGCCGCTAATGTTCCCAAGACAAGAAGAAGAACGGCGCCTCACCTGTGGGTGCGCCCTCACCAGGTCCTGTTGTAAACGAACTCGACGAAACTTCCCGCGAAACCTTTGCGACAGGACGACCCCTCGAAGATAGCCCCGACCTGCAACAATGCAAGCACTGTAAGAAGAGCGTTTTGAAAACGGCCGCCAAGGCGCATATTGCGCAATGCCTGCGGTTAAAGAAAGAGAAGGCTCAAAGAAAGAAAGAAGCTCGCGAAGCAAGAGAAAGGGCAAAAGAGGCAGCAAGACAAGAAGAACAACGGAAAGAGGACGAAGAGAATGGGGTTGAGCGGGGCGACGACGACAGTGACGACGACGGAATCTCAGCTGAAAAGAAAGCGACTGGAAGCAAGACTGCCAAAAAGGCCGCGGGTAAGAAACCCGAAGACGATAAGAAGGGGAAGAAGCGCAAGGCCGATGGTGATCCAGACAAGGGACCCAAGAATAAGAAGAAGAAGGATGAGCCGAAAGCCAAGGTCCCCAAGCCAAAAGGTGAGATACTGATCACGGGTCTCTTGAGAGACTTGCACTAAAACTGATGCTAGGACCTGTGGACGTGGAGCGGCAGTGTGGTGTCTTGTTGCCCAATGGACAGCCATGCGCAAGATCATTGACATGTAAGAGCCATAGTATGGGAGCGAAGCGCGCAGTCGCAGGAAGATCTTTGCCATACGATATGCTTCTTGCCGCGTACCAGAAGAAGAATCAAGCGAAGCAGCAGAGTAAGTCTTGATCTAGTCCACCCTTTCACTAGTACTCCCTGCCTGGACACGACTAACAATTTACTCCAACAGAGGCAGCGCTTGATGCCAACGCGCCGATAGAAGATGAAGACGAAGCCAATAACGGGCCTGTCGACTCCGACGAAGAAACAACGGCCGTGATGGGTGCTCTATCACAATGGCGCCCTCAACCTTTAATACCACAACCCACCTTCACTCCCATAAAACGACAATACCAGCTCGCAAGATTACACGAACAGCTTCAAATGGCCACCAATGGTGGAAGGACAAATATCTTTTCAGTCACTGGTTTTGGAGCACAGAAGCTTCCCGAGGGCCATCCTGGGCTACAACCCGCTTCAGAAGATGCTCCAGGAGAGATAGACATTACTGCGGGTTTCAATAATGCTGGGCGGACGACAGCAACATTCACACCTCAAAGACAACCATCAGTTTCAAGCAGAGCATAGAATGAAACCTTGCAGGCCAGGTAAAGGGTTGAAAACAGAACCAACACACGTTCTCTGGAAGCGTATCAAGGTCGATTGTACAACGGACCATTCTTGGAGGAGATACCAAACGCTGTTTATTGTTTGTGACGAGGAGTATTGTACAGCGGGGTCTGGAAGACTTTACTTTTGTATGAGATATCAATAATGTTATGAGTGTCCCATCTCTAAGTATACCCGTCATGCCTCGGAACATGGGTCACATGCGGTAACTGGATGGTGGGGCCGCGCCGAGGTTGGCTTATGACGTCTTGAATGCGATAGCGCGCGTCGCTCATTATTACGGTCCCGTCCTGTCCTGCTATAATACCAGGGCTACTTACATGCGGCTCAACATCCATGTTGCCTTGCTCGCGACTCTTCCTTCACATCATGCAGGTGCGCGTGCCTTTCAGCTATCATCACTTCGTTTCACGGCATTGATGAGCATTCTCATTATCTTGATCTTGTTACAATGTCGTCTCAGCAGGCTCTCAATGCCCTTGGCCACGCCGTATCTGGCTCTGTAGGGACAGCCATATCAACAGCATCTCTGTACCCATTGGACCTGGTTACGACTCGACTCAAGGCGCAGCGAAAGACGGGAGGCTCTACAGGCGACTACGATGGTGTCATTTCAGCTTTCAAAGGCATCCCCGCCAACGAAGGAGGGATCAAGGCACTGTACAGTGGACTAGGAACAGATGTGGCCAAGTCGGTCGTGGATAGTTTTCTATTCTTTGGCTTCTACAACTATCTACGCCCTCGACATCGCAAACCCAAGATTGTCGAAGAGCTTCTTGTGGGCGCCGTCGCTGGAGGGTGTGCCAGGGCTCTCACCACCCCCATTTCGAATGTTGTCACGAGGAAGCAGATGTTGGGGAGTGAGCAGTCGCTTATGGATATTCTCTCCGAGATTCGAAAAGAAAGCGGATTGCTTGGTCTCTGGTCTGGCTATTCGGCTACCCTGATGCTCACTCTGAATCCCAGCATCACCTTCTTTGTCAATCGACGGCTGGCAGCGCGGATCTTACCAGCACTCGAAGAAGAGGACTTTCCAGTGGCATGGATCGCCTTCTTGATTGCCGCCTCGAGCAAAGCTACTGCCACTGCCATCACATATCCTTTCCAGACAGGCAAGACGCGCCTTCAAATGGCGGGTAGCTCGGTGAGCACGGCGGATGCTGATGTGGAGAAAGGGCAGAGCGGAAATTCGAAGCGCAAGCATATACTGCGGAGGATACTTGATCTTCTCAATCAGTCCATATTTGGCGTCATTATTCGCATCATTACCAACGAGGGTATGAAAGCACTCTACGCTGGACTTCAGGGAGAGCTTCTCAAGAGCTTCTTCAGTCACGGATTGACAATGCTCACCAAGGGTGTTATTCATCGGTTTGTTGTTCGTGTATGGTTTATGATGCTGTTGCCCTACTTGCGACAGCGAAGGCTGCGGATGAAGTGATGGGATGTGGTTCAGTGCGAGATTCTTAACATTGGAAAGCGACGCTCGATCGCTCCACGGTGTTTCCTCCGTGAGCTGAAAAGCCTGTCCCTTCGGACTGGAGGGCTATCAAGCCAGGTATCGAAGAGCCAGGGGCTGTATCTGTCTTGTGTGACTTGGAGGTCAGAGGTACGTCGCAGACGTAGCAGGTCAGGGGTGGAACATCCTCAGAAGATGTATTTCTGGATGATGGGATCATAAACTGTTTAACGCAACTGTGACACAAAACATGACCACACTCTTTGGTCATCATGGGATTGGAGGCGTTTGTGAGCATCTTTAAGCATGACGGGCAAGTCCTCTGCTTGCCCTTTGACGTTTCCTCTTCGTTGAAGTTAATTGTGATGAGATTTTGCATGGTAATAGGGTGGGGACTGTCGGATGCAGATGCTGGGCATGTTGGTACGGTCTTGTCTTTCTTCGCAACTGGTGGGAGTTTGCTTGATTGGGCGTCTGGTGTAAGCGATGGAGTCCAGAATGATGGGAGATGTGGTTTCGCAGCCTGTACGATAGGGAGTCAACACGGAATACTACACCACTGTAGGGTTGAGATTCCTACCTTTTCCTCTTCCAGCGCTTTCCTGGCTTTGACCTTGTCCTCGCGCGCAAAGCGATCCAGTTCGTCTTTGTCGAGTTCAAACTTACGCTTCGTACCTACTACCAAAGCTTGCGAGTTCGAATCGCTGATCGTCGCATCCACCTTTTCATCGTCGGTCTTGGTTACGTTTGCCTTGTTCTTGCGGTCGAGACCAGCCTGCGTCAACTCAAAATCTTGAATGGTGCGCTCGCGATCCAGCTCATCCTCGTGCGCTTTTTGCTTAGCGGCCTCTTCCTCAGCAGCGGCGCGTGCCTTCTGGGCGCGTTTGATATCCTTCTTCTGCGTGAGTATGTTCGATAGTGCGCATTCACGGCAGAATATATCGCCGCGTCGACATGAGACGGGATCGCGGGCGATGTTGAGACACAGACCACAGGAACCAAATGGGAGGAATGAGTCGCGGTGGAGGCGAGCGGACGAAGATGACCAGTGGGATTTTGCGAGGGCGCGTTCGTGAGAGGTGAAGACTGGACGGGAGGTGTTCCGTTTACCTGATTGATTAATTGGGTTAGTTTGGTAAGACAGCAGTTGTGATGGTATCATAAGGAACGTACTGTGTGCTGATACCATGATGTTATCTGGCTTGGGAGAGCTCCGTTATTGTTGATAGAAGCTGGTATAGGGGAATTTAATGTCGCAGTGTCCCGAAGCTCGTAAATCTGATTTCGATGTGATTGAGAAAGACTAGTTTTCCCCAGTGATACTCGCCTACGAACGACAAGAACAAGTTTGAAGTGATAGATGTTCAAATAAACGTTGAGGTAGACGTCAACTTAACTTAACTTAGTTGCAATGCAACCCCAGCACATGCCTAATCCTAACCTGTCCTGCCCATTCTAGGAATCCCATGTCATTTCTACAGGGTAAGCAAACAGGAAAAAAGTTGGAGGTGGGTCTATTATGAGCCGCTTCTCTCCGATCAAATACTCGTGTAAAGCACTTGTCTAGACTTGTCTTTTTCCATTTAACGAATACTCGCGTTACAATATTGTCTCTGTTTCACAATGATAATTTGATATCTTCTCAAGACTGTCGTTACCATGTCAGATTCAGATCCTCCTGCGCAGCCAAGTCTGCCATGGCGCATTGCCTCGGCGACTGTCATGGGCTCAGTTGGCGCATTCTCAAGAGTATTCATGAACGGCTTCAATACTCTCGAGGTTACAGGCCTAGAAGGGCTTCTGGGGGTTCTTGATCGTAGGAAAAGAGAAGGGCGTGAGCGCGGGCTGCTCACTGTATGTAATCATGTAGCAGTGTATGCCATGTCGATTCAACATTACTGTTCATTTGCTAACCATCTGCCATGCATATAGACTTGATGATCCTCTTATTTGGGGCATGCTACCAATGCGGTACTTCTTTGACGCAGTCAACATGAGATGGGGTCTTGGGGCGCATGATATATGTTTCAAGAATAAGTAAGTCTTGAGAAGACCATTGTATGAGAGTGAGTGAGTGAACATTTAGCTAACAACACAAATAACAGAGCCACATCGACATTCTTCAGTCTTGGTCAGGTTCTGCCCACTCACAGATTATGGTACTCTCCTTATGGTGGTCTATACCAGCCAACCATGGCACAGGCTATCAAGCTACTATCCGGCTCATCACCAGCTTCATGGTCTACAGCCTCCGACTCTCCTCTCTCTGCAACTCCTGCTTCAACAAGACCTCCTGCAGTTCCTCAACCGCTCTTCTTCTCTACCAACGGCGTTGATCAATTTCCAGCGCCATCTGCCTACCCAGCCTATCGAAATGCCTGGGTCCACGTGTTTCCAGAGGCTTGTTGTCACCAAAGTCCGGATAGCGGATTGCGCTACTTCAAATGGGGTGTATCTCGACTTATTCTCGAATCTGATCCGGCTCCAGAGTTCATCCCCATGTTCGTTCATGGTACCCAGCACATTATGGCCGAGGATAGAGGATGGCCCAGATGGGCGCCTCGTATTGGAAAGACCGTGAAGATAGTGATAGGTGAGCCGACAGATGTCGACCAGCTCTTTGGTCACCAGCGGGCAGCATGGCGCAAACTTGTTGCGAAAGGTGACCCAGAACTTCTCCGAAATGGCCCAGAGGCTACTGAGTTAAGAATATCGGTGGCCAGGAGAGTAAGAGACGAGGTCGAGAAATTACGAGAAAGCGCAGGGTTCCCTGCAGAAAAGGACGAAGCACCGGCTCTCGCAGAAACATGGGCCAAAGATCCTCTCCGCACAAAATTCAAGAGCCCAGTCGATGGCAGTCTTGTTAACAGACATGGGCCAAGAGAACGCCCATGAGTATAAATGTCATACATTTCGCTCGTAGAATTATAGACTAAAACAAGGAGGGTCAAACCACCCAAGACTAAGGTATTCATACTCAACATTAGTTGTTGACAGGAATAAAACAATAAATGACGAATCAAGACACCGACACACGCTGCTGTCCCAAGATCCAATATCTCTCCTGTCCTGTCTAATTCATGCTGACCCTTAACTCCATCGTGCTGAGAAATAGTCGTCACGTAATATTCCGGTATTTTCTTCTTTTGGTTTGCAGTGAGACGCTGTTACTGAAACAGCTCGATTCAAAAACGCTGTGATCATGACGCAGGCAAAACTAGAAATCTTGGTCTCCCGCCACTGGGGGTTGGGGCAAGTTCTAATACGCCTCGAAACCTTGAGTGGGAACAGCCTGGGGGTATCCGCGAGCCTGCGCTTGGAGAGCCTGCTGCTGAGGGTGCATCATAAGGTCGTTAAACCAAACGTGCTGAAGGGCATCATGGGCACTGATCCTCAGTTCCGGACGAAGCTGTAGCATTCGCTGCAGCAGATCGATACCGTTGGGGTCAATCGCCGGGAGGATGTTTCGAAGATCTTGAGTGGCGTACATATGGAATGTAGGCTTGTACTCGGGGAACTGTGTGATACCGGGCCAGGTACGCTCTGTTGGTGTTCCCATGATGCGGAAAATGCGGATGATCTGGTCTTCGTTTGTGGTTCCGGGGAACAGAGGTCGACCGGTAAACATCTCGGCCATGATGCAGCCCGCGGACCAGATATCGATACTGGTGTTGTATGTTCGGCTGCCGAGGAGAACATCGGGGGCGCGGTACCATAGGGTGACGACCTCGTTGGAGAAGGTGTTGACGGGGATACCAAAGGCGCGGGCAAGGCCGAAATCGCCGAGCTTCAAAACGCCCTTGCTATTGATGAGCAAGTTCTGGGGCTTGAGATCGCGGTGAAGAACACGATTTTGGTGACAGAAGTCGATGCCCTTGAGGAGCTGGTACATGAAGGACTTGATGGTGGTAGGCTTGAGGGCACCGCGATCGCCATGAGTGTCCATGTACCTCTTAAGATCGCCGTCCATGTACTCGAAGACGAGCATGAGTTTGTTCTCGGTGTGAATAACATCGTGCAGGCCTACAATATTCTCGTGCTTGAGCTCCTTCATCAACGAAATCTCTCGGATGGCGGTCGACGGTGTTCCCTCTTCGGAGTCGAGGTGGATTTCCTTGAGCGCTACAAGCTCTCCAGTCTGTCTGTTGCGGCCCTTGAAGACGGTGGCGTAGGTACCTTCACCGAGCTTCTCGAGCTGCTGGAACGAGCTGGGGTGTCGCTTTCCGTCCATGTTGAGGGTACGATATGATATCAGTTGGGGGATCTGATGCGGGTAGGGTTTGAAAAGCGAACGAGGATGGGTGGGTATTGGCTGATAATGGCGTGTCACCAATTTCGACTGAGGGACCTGGGACTGCGACTTGGAGAGGATTGTCGATAATCTGCAGGTGAGAAAGATTATGCGAGGTGAAGGATTTTGGGCAGTGGCTATTGTTTGCTGCTATTTCTTGATATTTTGGGTTTGTTGATGACTCACAAACACTGCCCTTGACGATAGAGTATGTATTTGGGGGTTCCGCCCTTCAGGTTGGCCTCACTTTTTTTTTTTGGAGTCGCACCCTTTGCTTGCGGCGACTTTTGTGATGGATGGAGGGGGGAAAGAAAGGGAATGTCTGTAGGTACCCAAACAGTGGAGGCTGCTGGAAGGGTCTCCTTGTGAGGGAGGGGTTGGAGGGATCGACGGAAGGGGAAGAGAGTCTGGAATTAGTACTTATTGAATCCGATACCTAGTAGGCCATTGAAATACTGAAAACGAAGGTGTTAGTCAGGAGCAGAATAGTTGGTGATATATACTGTATAGTAATATTCTTCACCATTTTTGTTAAATATCTAAAGTATTGATGTTACGAGACTGATCTCAGCCTACACCTGCCCGTCGATATGGGTGCTTATAGCGGGTGTCAATCATGCCTCAAGCCCGTCACGGGGGCATGTTAGTGCTATAGATTAAGCGCACGCGCACCCGGTAAAATGGGCCCATGCACCCCCACCTACCGAATATGGCATTCTACCCCATGAATCAATAAGACGACGGGATATTTGTTGAGGCTACCTTACCTTATCATCCAACTGAGTTTGGACTTTAAAACAATCGTCATCGAGCTACACAATCAATCCATCCCGCGTTTCCCGTGTTACTTCTTACCATATTCACTGCTCGCCCCTCGCTGTGTTACGCCTTCGAATTCAAATACATACCTTACATACGTTCTTCTGTTCTCCTACAAGGCGCCGTGACATGAACAGAGACAGCTTGCCCCTTATCAGAACTGCACCTTAGCACCCCTGTATCCGCCGTATAAGCACAGCATAGCATAGCACGCTGCCTTGGTCCCCTCCAACCACATACAACAATGAGACCTGTCTTGCCTACGAACCATCCTCTCAACACTCGGTCTTCAGACCGGCCTGACAGCTTGGTACGCCCTTCTTCGACTGTGCCTACTGCCTGTTTCATCACCACAGAGGCCGACCTTGACGCTCGCCGAGATCGCTCTCGTCCGCGGTTCCGCCAGCAAAGCGATCGGCGCAAGTGTAGTCGTAACTCGCGCCGGCCTTCAACCCCGCGTCAACGACGTTCGCCTCCTCATACCGGCCGTAAGCCTGCGTATCCTGCATCGGAGTCAGACGGCTCAGACGATTCTTCCGTTGAATCTGTTGTTGAACAAGAGCCCTTGAATTTACCGTCGCAGCCAAGCACTCCCTCTCTGATCGGTCTTTCGCATTCTGGTTCTGTCATGAGCATCTCGTCGCAAAGCTGCTCCCTAGCAGGTCCCTCCATCGACGCCCATAGCGATTTGATTCACGATAATGTCTCCTTACCCGTAACAGATCTGGCAGATAATCAAGAAAATCAGAGCACGGTTCCTCAGCTTATCATGCCGAACTTGATGGTTCCACGACGTCGTCCTTTCTCGGAAGTGGGTAAATCTTTGGGCAAGCTAAAGATTATGGTCGCTGGGCAATGTGGCAAGTAAATGAACAGAATACCGATCCGTGACGGTTTTAACAAATTCAACAGGTATTGGGAAAACTTCTCTCATCAAGACTCTGGCAGAACGTTGCGAGCACATCGTTCACATGGATCCGATAGAGAATCGCAGTGCAGTGCATGCTACTGAAACATACGCCAGTTCGCGCCCACAGCCATGGTGGCGATCTGATTCTGAACTCACCGTGACAACACGGAGGCGGATTTCTACCACTGGTGATGTCCTTGATAGGAATGTATGCTTTGTTGAAAGCCCCGGCCACCGACGAGATGCCTCTGTATGTACCTGAACCGCCACCTCACATCGTCGCATCCTAACAATAACCCAGGGATCGTGGCGTGATCTTCATTATGTCGAATCTCACTTGACGTCTCTGATGAATAAGCCCATGGCTGATTCGGATCTGTTCACTTTGGTCAACTCTGGCGGCGAGCCAGTTGTGGACGCTCTGCTCTACCTTATTCCTCACAGCGGTAAGTTCATCCAGTTTCGTTTAACGACCACGTTTGCTAATGAGTTTCAGGCCTTGTACGAGAGGATGTCGAGTACATTAAACGCGCTCAGCGCATGACTAACGTAATCCCAGTTCTTACTAGGGTTGATGTGCTTGCACCAGAGGAAATCAAGCATATCAAACAGCAAGTTGTGGAGAGTCTGGCTGATAAGGATGTTGGTTATTTCTCCTTTGAGGGGCCTGACGACTCAGAGGAGACCAAGTGTGTATATGCCGTTTCTACCGAATCCCGGCCAGACTACGATACCATGGACGCCAGTACCCTTATGGACTCGGAATACATCCCACCGCTTTTGCCTACAGACTTGGGCCGACTCGTCGACCACATCTTTTCTCTGGACGGTAGCGCTCGATTGCGGCACTCTGCGGCGGTGAAATGTATCAAATGGCGACGTGATCACGGGGATAACTTGCTTCAAAATGCATTGTCGAGCGGAGCCTCAGTCTCTCGATCTATCCCGGAGAGGGCCATGAGATTAAGGTCCTTCAGGCGGACCCCGAGCTGGGATCGACTTGAGCTCTATAACTGGGCGAATAACCTGCGACAGAGTCTTCAATCCGAGAGATTATATCATCTGATGGAAGAGAGGGCCATTTCAAACGCTGTGGCAACGCAGTCGAGTCTAGTCCATGTCCCCAGGAACGGCAAGAAAAAGACGCAGTCCAAGAAACGGAAAGCTCCTCAACCTACGCACCAGGATCCACTCGGCCTCTTGGAGATGGGGGGAGGTCTCAAGCAGAAAGGGATGCTTGCTCTAGAAATGGTGAGCAGTGTTGGCCTGGTTGGTTTGGTGGCTTCCAAGATCATGCACACCGGCTGGTCTGACGGGATGTGTTCTGTTGTTGCATCACGAAGAAGAAACATAGAGGTTGGACGGCTGAGCATGGTCCTGTCTTTCTAGACGGCGAGACATGGTATTACGGCCTGCTGAAACACGTACGGACCAGCGCCATCGTCTTCGCTTCGCCATTATGCTCTAATCCAAAGGCCAGGACAAGAGGCGGGATCGAATACTGGAGCAATATATCATGACACAAAATACCCTATAAATATCACACGCATATATTAATTGCACTTTGACGGCCGCCTATCTTGTGAATCCTGGTGACAGCGTTGCTTAGTTTTGACACATGATAGCCCCCTTCTCGGCTCATATATGGACACTGAGATAAGTCTAACCTCGTCAATCAGTAGTTCTACTAATGCTCATGCTTTGAGTGGCGCTTATTCTCAGGGGGTGGATGTCCAAGCGCAGTCATGGCAGCCTTGAGATCCGGCATATCATCAGCGGTTCTCGCCACATGAGCCCAGCGAATAGTTCCGTCGCGATCAACAGCAAAGGCACCGCTCGTCTGCCACCGCGAGCCACTCTCTGTTGGTCGATTCCAGATGCCCTCATTCTTTCCAAGGCTGAAGACATTCCACAGCGTGAGAGGGTTAACGGCGTGCCACGTTGATGATATTCCGAGACCCCATTTGGCATACAAGTCGCGCTCTTCATCAATTACAACATCGACGTTCCAGGTGCCACCGACCAGGGGCAGCCATTTGTCTGTTGCCTCTTCTGAAGAGTGCGAGATGGCGACACAATGGACCCCTGGGACCTTATCGGATAGGTCGGCGAGAGCTCTGAATGTTTTTTCAGCGACTAGTCACAGTTAGCATCAGATCGTACCAACGGGATGATAAGGATTAAAATACAGGGACATCCACAATGACGGAGAAACACCACGAGAGTAGGTTTCCCGTCTGGAAGGCGAAGGTGTTGAGACCAGGGCGCTTTAGATCCAACCTCGACTGTAGGACCGACCTCTTTAGCTACGGGTGTCTTCCATGAGTCGAGTTCTTTCCAGAAGCCGGCATTAGCGTTGGCATCAACAGCAGCAGTTTCTTGTGACATGATGCGGCAGTAACGTTATTGTTTTGGTGTGTTATGATATGAGATGTGTTGAATAATCAGAGTATTTTAAGCTCCAAACGTCTCGTGGTATTAGAGCAAGGGAGGTATAAGTGCGACCATTGTCAATGACATAATACTCACACTCACACGTACTCCTACATATGACCAACATACAAAGAAGAATGAGATATAATACCCTGGTCTATTTGAATATCCTACTCAATCAGGATGATACACCTTTCCAATACTTTATTGAATTCTCGAATTGATGATTAGATAAGCTACTTAGGGTATCAACAGATGCATGTTTGAAAACCACAAATATCCACTATATTCGTGTAGGGTAAGCACTTATGTAGTCGCAGATATCTCCATCGATCAAGACTTCGCATGTGAACTTTGACATTTCACACTTCTACACGCAGGCTTGGTCTCTGATTGCATCAACTGTCTTATGATACATATAAAAGGCATACAAAATTCTATAATCACGGTCCCCAAATGCGTGAAATCATCAGTCTTCAGCTCGGTCAGCTGAGCAACTATACGGCCACTCACTTCTGGAATGCCCAGGTAATATATTACAGCTCATGCACAAAACACAATCACTGACCGTAGGATAGGAGTCATACTTTACATACTCAGCCGACGAAAAGTCACCCATAGATCACAATGTTCATTGGCGGGCCGGTCTAGGCGCTGATGGCTCAGAAACATTTCTCCCACGAACAGTCATATACGACCTCAAAGGCGGCTTTGGTTCTTTACGCAAGATTAATGCACTGTATGAAGCTGAAGCCGAACCAGATCCTGCGGAATTATGGTAGGAAGTCCGATTGATCATCCTGTTGGCCAGCACCCATGCTAACACCCTCTCAGGTCAGGTCAATCAGTCGTTCACAAACAGGCACCCATTAATCCAAGCGAGTACCAGCAGAGCCTCGATGCAGGCACTGAACCGGCACAACTAACAACCTCGAATGTGAGATACTGGTCCGATTTCTCACGAGTTTACTTCCATCCACGTTCACTGGTCCAGCTCTATGACTTTGAGCTCAACTCGACTACCATGCCCTTTGAGCGTTTCTCAATGGGCACAGAGCTCTTCTCGATGCTCGACAAGGAGCACGATATCGTGGATCGAGACTTCAGGCCCTTTGCAGAAGAGTGTGACAGGATGCAGGGAATACAGGTCTTTACTACTATCGACGATGCTTGGGGTGGCTATGCATCCGCATATCTCGAGTCGTTGAGGGATGAGTTCCCAAAGACAACCATATGGACCTGGGGTCTTCAAAGCCCCTTGCTTGATATTCCCAGATCAAAGCGCCAACTACGCCTTGCGAACATCGCTCACAGTATCGAGCAGCTCTGCACGCAGGCAACGACAGTTGTTCCTATGGCTTTACCCGAAGAGGACCTATCAGCTGGAGTATCGTTGGATCGCCGCTCGCCCTGGCACACATCTGCTGTCATGGCTGCAGCTATCGAAACAGCCACCTTGCCTACACGTCTGGTACAAGGCTCTTCGGAGCAGCCAAGTTCTCTAGACGACCTGGCTGAGAGTCTGAACGTCAATGGCAATCAGCCCCTGGCCAGCATCAACATGTCATTGGCATCTGCAAAAGACTCATCGGAAGACAGCCGCATCAATGTCGACTTCTTCCAAATAGGGCGCACTTGGAGTCGACAGCATATTGCTAGATCGGATGCCCATAAGCATGTCTTTGGTGAACTCCGATCTTATCGAGATCTGGACCCCCTTGGGAACCTTGATGAAGACGCTCCTGGACATCTTGCTCCAGGTGAACGCCCCATGATAGGCAATTCTGTTGTGCGCAAGTACGTTACTGTCTAGACCATGTGACTTGCTATGTACTGATACTCGACTAGATACGATTCATCTCTCAGATTCCCGTTGCTGGACGCCTACCCCCAGATCTATCCCCAACTCAGTAGCCATCCTGATGTCAGCATGCAAACCACACTCTCGACAAACAGCTCATTAGTGCAACGGATCAGAAATTTGCGGTCAGACTCTGCTCGACTTGTGCCAGTCAACGAAAGAGAGGATCTTGGTAACGGACTCGCAGAACTGGCGGATGCCTACCAAGAAGGCTGGTTCAGTGGCAGTGATGATGACGACGATGACCTATGATACATTTGATAGAGCTAGCCATCAAATCCGAATAGAGTCGAGCAATCTCGGGCACCATTCACATCTCAGGAACACGCGGGACAAAAACAAGAAGAGGTTTGGAGCAAATCTCCCAAGGCTCATCGAGCCTCAAAAAGTTTGTATTGATCTAGCATGGCCATTTCCTAGGTACAGATATAATATGAGGTTGCTGTAGGTCTTCAACGTTATCGACCCGGCGACTAGACAGCTCCCAATTTGGAGATATGTTGCTGCGAAGCACAAAATGTTGATTTAGCCAGCTGCCCTTCCCGCACTACACGTGCCTCTCTCTCTCTTTCTGCTGTTATTAATGTAGATTATTCAATCTTCCAATCGCAAATAACGCCGCCAGTAATGCATTAACACATCAGGCTGGCACTGCCAACTTACCATGGTAGTTGATGCAGTTCAGTCTGGTTGAAAGCGAACTTTTTTGTTTATCTTATGTTAGTTACGTGATCAGCCACATGCTAATCGTCCAGCCACTTATGGACTTGCCGATATTCTTGATATTTTTGAGATACAGTGCAAGATGCACAATTGAGTTGTGGTCGAGCTCTTCCGAGCCAACTTTTGTGTGGAACGCGAAATATGCTATCATGCTCAGCCTGCGGCGGCAACCGAGGCTTGCTGTCTCTTCGCTGGGGGAGGATTCTCCTATTCGAGGATTAGTATACCCTAGCTGAGAGGGATGTGCCATCTGGAACAGCGCATCTTGGCCGGCAATGGGAATTCGTCCGGTGATGCTTAAATACCTCTGGGGGCCCCCGTTTCTTGCCGTTTGCTGAGCCCTTAGCTGCAGCCTTCTTCTGGGGTTTCTTCTCGCCGTCGTCGAATACATCGTCTGGTAAATTGAAGCTGTGCGGGTCAAAGTCAGCAGGCCAAGGTGCGTTGATGTCTGGAAGCGTCTGCTGAACCCACTTTCGGACATGTTGAACACCAATAGAGACGTCATCTTTCAGATCATCCTTGTATTTCTGCCACGAGGTGCAAAGTTCCTTGAACTCATCAACCTGGTAAGAAAGATCAAGTGATTTGGCGCCTATTGAGTCAGTATTGGGAAATCTCAAACACCGAGGATTTGCGAAAACATGTCAGGCTGTATACATACCAGAAGCCAACTCGAGACCAATATAGTGCGTAGTTGTGTAGATGTCGGATGGGCCGCTTGCCGTCGCAGTGTCTGTTGGTTTGGAGTCATCGGATGTCTCAGGTTTGACAGGCACGGCCGTGATAGGACCAGTCTCTTCTGTAGGCTCAGGCTTTACAACTCGACCATTCTCACCGTTCTCGGTCTTGACCTGTTCGTCACCCGGACCATTCTCAGACGTGATGAGATGGCCATTCTCCCCGTTTTCAGCCTTGATTGGTAGCTCGGCGACTGCGGGCTCAATCTTAACAGCAGTAGTCTGCTCGGTGTCTTCCTTACATAGATAATCGAGGCTCCCTTCCTGCACAGCCTCAATCTCTTCCTGATTGTGACATCGGTGTTGTCGTTCATAGCCCTTGTTGAAGGCATGGGCTAGAGCAATGGACTGGTGTTGCTCAAGTTTCTGCACTAGCATTCGAACCTTGGACTCAACATAACCGGACCAGATCGTGTGGGCCTCCTTTGTCTTCGCTGCTGAGGTAACAGAGATGTAGTACTTGTAACCTGCGGTGAAGAAGGTATGCTTGACAAAAAGATCGCTCCAGGGGCGCTTGCCCACCATGATACTCTCAGATATCTGAAGAGCCCGCTTAAGTTCTCGGTTGATAATCGCCATCGACGAACGAGTAATGTTGAAAGTGGCACACATGGATGGGTACGCAGGAGTAATGACCGGCATTAGATGATAAGTATCACCCTTGTAAAGCTGCAGAAACAGGATGAGCATTCTGCGTATTGAAATCGCATGCAACTAGACGTACCTTGGGGTTCCAGATTCGAACAGGGAGAGGTCCACCCTCGATGGGCTTGAGAAGAACAGGTTGCGGCCAGCGCCATTGGCTAATAACCAAAAAGAACTTGTTAACAATCACCGAGAACGTAGCCTTTGGGTAGAGCTGGCAAACGCGTGCGACGAGCATGGCCCAAGCAACACCACCAGGGAAACCCATGATGTTGGCATAGACAGCACGCCGTTGCGCCCACAGTTTGATGGCTCGCAGCGCATTCTTGAATGTGCTCTGTTCGGGGACTAGCGTGAGAATCTCGTCCGTTACTCGTGTGCCGTTGAGAGATCGCAGCTCTGCCTCATCTAGGCCGCGCAGCAGGCCAGAGTCCTTGAGGTCTTTGAAATCGGGAGATAGTTGCTTCTGAATAACCCTAGAAAAGATCAAATCAATGCTTATGCCAGAGTACTCAAACTTGATGATGGGTACGAAAGCATCAGTCACAACAGCCATGTCAGTGATGGCATCTTTGGGGGCCATCGAGAGAAGCAGATCTGGGAAGAACTTGAAGTAATCCTCGCGGGTCACGTATTTCGGTGCGACAATGAGAGTGTCGATATCAGAGCCGGGGCCGTAGACGCCGAGGCGATAACTGCCGTAAGTGAAGACTTTGCCTCTTGCATTTCGTATGAGGACCTCGTTCTTGGGTTCTTTCTCCTGGGCGACTCGACGGACGAACGCATCGCAAATGGTTTGGATCGAGGCCAAGACTTCTTCTCTAAAACAAGTGTGTTAGTTCTTGACATGCTCACGTGCGACAGATTTATTGGCATTCACCTCTTGGCAGTCTCTGCAGGACTCTCGAAGGTTTTTTGACGCTTCAATTCTTCCAGGAGAGCGTCCGATTGTCGCAGCTCAGCTTCCGTTGGGAGTTGAACGGAAATGGGAGGCGTCACGCCGTAAGCCTGTTCAGATGCCATAGCTTCAATGTATCCAAACGTCGGAATGGGGGGTAAGCTGAACGACAGTGGTTGGATAATAACCAACCCGAGGCCGGGGAGGAACGTATCGGGGGGAGGATCGCAAATCCCAATGCGACAGGATGATAGCCGAATCAACAAACGGTTGCTTGTTTAAAAGAATACGCTGGTTTTCAAGCCTCTCCAAGGGCAGTGGGAGCAGCGCAAGGGAGAGGCCAGGCACAGGACAGGACAAGAGGGTGCTCTGTGTCTGGTATGGAGACGAATATTGGGAATGGCTGGATCGGAGAGGTAAGGGATGGATCGTAAAGGATATCGAGTGAATTCGCTGGATGATGAAGAGACCAAGTTTTTTTTTTTTACTTGGTAGGTAATGAATAAGAGTTAGACTTTTGGCTGACTACTACGAGGCGCCGCGAGGCTGCACAAACGCGGTGGTGGCCCAGAAGCTGGATTGGGTGTAAGTAATTGAAACAGTGGACCCTGGCTACTGAGGCACCCTAAACCTGGGGGTTGAGTTCTTATTACTGGCTTTTATCTGTGGGTTTGAGCTGAATTAAATGGGCAATTTGCTATTTATTAACTGTGGCTGAAGCATTCAATCATGTTGTTCACGCGTTGTAGTGCATGATTAGGTGGCAAGAGTTGTCCGCTTAGAAACAGATAAAGTGACAGCCGCAAGGAAAACTTGTTATTGATTCATGGCTGGCAATATCCGTACCTTAGCGCTAAACACAATCAGTCAATGAGAGACATTCAGTCAGTCAGTGGAGGGCGAGGCGAGGCTGGGCTTACTCGAGGTTACGCATGTGCATTTATCGTATTGCATGGTCGTCACATTTTCACGAACAAACACCACATGATATTCACTTATCAGGATAGTGCCCTTCCCCTGAGACGCACGCAAGACATTGGACACTAGACCAGGGGGTACGGCAATGGAAGTAACCGGAATTCTTGTCTGTGCAAGATGCAAGTCAAGCCACAAAACTCTACTACCTTATATAAGAAAATAATGATTTGGATATTGGCATACGAAAACAATTAATAAGGCTCTCTCTCTTTCAGACTATAATCCTATCATTAAGATTTAAGAGAAGAAAAATCATCTCAACTTTTCTTCCTCTTCCAACGCTCATGACATCCATTGGATCCATCTACATATTCGCCTTGTTTCCCAATGACGCCCACACACGCTAGTGATCACTGATGATGCCCCCTTACAGCACTGGCAGCCCCTTGTCTGCTGATTCTGCGCCTCTGATTTACTCAACGGGGCTCGAATATGCACGAATCGGTACACCCAGCACCCGCATCCCAGCCGGCCAGCCCACAAGCCCAGCCCGCAGCGCAGCGCAGCCCTGTCATGGCCCTGCCACTTTACGACACTAGGTCAATCCTAACGCGAACGCGGTACCAACTTTAAAGGGCAGGGCATTTATTTGCTGCACTAGTAGACGATACATTCATTGATTGACGACACGACTTTACCTGACCTGATTGTTTCGTATTCCCGCGTCAATCCTCGAGGGCACCAAAACACGCCCTGCGACCTCAAGATAACGACCATAGCCCGTGTCCAAACCTCAACCTTGCCATCATCGTTTCGTCGTTACAGCTTAGTAGTGCACAACTGCTTGCCCGCCATGCCACCGTCGGCCAAGAGAGCCTCTAGGGCTCGTCGCGAACCGCGTAAAGCCGCGACGTCCAACGCAGATACATCACCAGGCGACGTCGAAGATTCCTCCCCCAGTCGTCCAGCAAAGCGTCGTAAGAAGGTCCGTTATCTTGTCTGTCGTTCCATTATCAGCGGCAGCTGACATTGATCTTCCCGAGCAGGTCCAAGAAGATGAAGACGCCCCCGCGCCCAACGATGATCAACTGGTGTCGCAAATCACACAGCATCTCAGAAGTCAGGAAGTCCAGGCCAGCAAGGATCACGCAAATGTCATACACGAGGCCAAGGGCGATGGTGTAAAAGCCTACGCCAAAGTGGCTGCTCAGGACTGGACCTTTTATATCACCAAGCTCAACGTTAACATAGGCCGAGCTCCCGAGACGTCACATAACTCTCAGACCGTGGGCTCCGACGAAGACGAGTCCTACGTCCACATCGACTTGGGCCCTAGCAAGATGGTATCGCGAGAGCATGCTACCATATCATTCGATTCTAAGGACGAGAAGTGGTTCCTGCATGTCAAAGGCCGTAACGGTGCCAAGGTGGACAGCCAGCCCGTTAAAGCCGGACAGGCTCATCCTCTCACAAGCGGCGAAGTCATTGAGATTGGAAATGTCGAGATGATGTTCGTGCTTCCGTCCGAGATAACTCCACTGACTGTGCATCCCATCTATTTGCAACGTGCTGGAGTCAGTGTTCATACACCACAATCTCGTACTTCGCGTCGACAACCCCTCATTGCACCGGCGCCTCCGGAATACAAACGCCCAGGCACGCCGCCCTCGGCCCAGAGCACTGCAAAATCACCGGCAGCGAGCACGCCGGCCGTCATGGTTGGTGCTAATGGTGTAGATCTGAGCCAAGATGAGAACCAGCATATCAAGCCTCAATATAGCTATGCTCAAATGATTACACAAGCGATCCTGAACGCACCTGACGGGAAGCTGAATCTGAACGGGATCTATACCTACATCATGAACACATACGCCTACTATCGTCATCAACAGGCTGCTGGCTGGCAGGTAAGTTCTCGTGGCGGCTACCTTACTGGGCGGTATACTCACTCACACTCGATAGAACTCAATTCGTCATAACCTTTCATTGAACAAATCATTTGACAAGGTTGCCAGATTAACCGATGAGCCTGGCAAGGGGATGAAGTGGCAAATTGTCCCAGAAGCAAGAGAGGAGATGATAAGAAACGCCTATCGCGTTGGCCGAGGCGGTCATCGTGGTTCATCTGCCCCCTCATCCCCAAACCAACTTGCCTACATCACACATGGCCCAAGAGACATGGCCTCGAGAGAACCTCCCTCAGCCCGCAGACGAAGGGCATCCCCTCCGGCATCACCACAGCCACCTGGATCCTCTTTGCTAATTCCCCAGTCCACTCCTGATCGATCTTTTGGTAGAAACGCGGCCATGATGATTGATGGCAGCCCATTGCCGCGTCCTAGGAAGACGCCAGCAAGAGACTCATCGTTTTCGGTGTACAACCCTCAGTCACCCACGCTCACATCTTCATACCAGGAGGACGGAGGCTCATTCGTCACCCCAGCACCGCCCAGGATGCACCCTAAGCTTGCCCCTCCAAGCACAGCGCAGAGACCAAGTCAACACATGCCCACCAGCTCACCTGCCCCTTTCTGGAAATACGCAGACATAGGCAGCACACCCTTGAAACCTCTTGGTGGCTACGATGTCAGTCCTACCAAGGCTGGAGGGGTTCTCCCCTCGCAGAGTAGCAGTCCGCCAAGGGGAGACAAGTCACCTCTTAGCAGTCCCTCTCGACCTCAAAAGTCAAGTCCACAGCCTATTGCTCAACCGGCAGAGGCCGAAGAGGAGCACGGCTTTGATTTAACCAAGTATGTTTTCCCCATCACTTACTTGAGACTGAGCTAACATAATCATCCAGGGGGTTTCAGAGTATCGGTGCGTATCATGCGCCAGTTGGCGGAGGGGCGTCTATCTTGCAAGGCCGTACTTAGGCTTTCTTTCTGCCCTGGCGTTTCTGTTTCAAGGGGGATAAGTCACTGAGCCATGAATTGTACTAAACTTTTGAGTACATGATGTTGCCGTCCAAGGATGTTGACGACACTTATGAATGCAACGCGCCAACGAAAAAGCATCTCTCCTCGACTTAGGTATCTTCGTGACTGAACGGTCAGCTCAACGACTCACTTGATCTTATAGACCTTTTTGCATCACTGGGGAATTCTAGCTCGACAGACAGACCCAAGTGCTCCAAGTGTGAACATGTTATATAAGAGTGAAGATCATCTGGCCAATGGCCTAGAGCAGAGCCTTGGATATATACAAATGTTGAGAACGCGCCTTTTGATGCAAATACGTGTGATCGCGCCACCGTGCCGCCAACCGTACCAAACCCAACCAATGCAAGGGCCTCCTTTTTTTCGTGACCAAGCCACCCAGCTCTCACATGATTCATAATGGAATTCCCATGCTTTTTGTTTCACCATCTACTTTTACACAGCGGTGAGTCAAAAACTCGACCACATAATAGCATCATAAAGAATTTCGTTAAATTGTTAGCCTATCGCGCTCCAGCCTGGCCTCGCCTCTTAGGGTTTCCACGGCCAGTTCGCTTCTTGGTCTGCTGATGTTCACCACCCTCGATGAACTTGATAAGCTCATCAATGCTGCGGGAGTCAACTTGTGAACCAGGTCCCGTGCGGCCGGGGACAGTAGCATTGGAAGCCGCCAAGCTTGAGGGACTGGTGGTAAACCGAACACCCGTTCGGAGTCTTCGAGCAGCAACGTCCTTAGCATGCTTGGCAATGTTGACAGCATTCTGAGTGAGCTGCTCCAACCAGCTCTCGGCCTCCTTGGTGTTCTTGTCCTCAGGTCCAAGTTCAGCAAGGAAGACGTTGTAAGACTCTCGCATGCGAGTAACAGCTCCCTTTGAGTCGCGATCTAGAGCAAGAGCCTGAGCCAGCTGGAAGAGGAGGGTGGCAGAGTTGATCGACTGTTTGCCGAAAACAGACTCACATACGCGCAGTGACTCTTCGAACCAGAGTCGAGACTCGTGGTAAGCCTTGAGGTTCTGGAGCATCACAGCAGCATTGTTGAGTGTTGTGATAGAATCAGGATGATCAGGGCCATAAATGACCTTCCACATCTTGAGAGCATGCTTGGAGTACACAAGAGCACCCTTGCTGTCACCAATCTGGTGGAGGAACAGGCTCAGGTTGAGGTAGTTAAGGAGAGTCTCGGCTGAGTCGACACCAACGGTTCTCTCAGCGACGATGATAGCTTTGCGAGCAAGGTCAACAGCAGCCTCCTTCTCATCGAGCTGGTAGTAGAGCATGGATAGGCTGTTGTAGACACGAGCGACCTCGGGATGCAGGATGCCGTAAATCTGCTCATGCAGGGAAAGGGATTCCAGGAGAAGCTCCTGGCCCAGTTTCTTCTGGTTTTGTAGAAGAGAGATACGGCCAGCCTCAAGCGCCTCTTCAGCGAGGGCGCTGCGAGGGCACGAGTCCTTGATTAAAGGAACAAGGTCAATGACGTCTTCGGGGCTGAAAGTATGCACATTGGCTGGGGCGGCAGCCTCAACGGGAGAAGCTTCACGAGCCTTGCTCTTCTTCTTCTTCTTGCTGCTACCAGATTCTCCATTGGTCTGGCCGTTGGCAACAGGCTTCTCGACCTTTGCAGGAGCAGCTTCAGAAGCAGTGGCGGCAGCCTCAGCATTGAAACTGTAGTCCTTGGCCAGAAGCTGAATACCAATCTTCAACGATACCTCACGAAGAAGCTGCACAGGGCGAACCTGGTTGTGCCACTCCTCGTCGAGCTCATATCGGAATCGCTGGAGGATCTGCTCCTCAATGTTCTCCCGCAGACTCTCAGGTGTAACCTTCTCGAACGACCAGTCGGCATCAGTGTAGAGACTGCGGATGGAAGGATCGAGCTCAGCAACGGGCTTCTCATTGAACCTATGTCCAAGCAGACAGTTGAGGAGATGAGAAACAGTAGCAGGAACAGCAGGGACTGGTAGGTGTCGGAGGTAGACAGCAGAAACATGCTTGAACGCTCGGGCAACCATATCCTGGACGCAAATGTCGCGCAAGCATCGGAGTCGGCCATCACTAGAGAGCTCAGCAACCTTACCGAGGTATCTTACGTTGATACCGCGCTTGTGTAGAAGTCGGCTCAATGACTGGCCATCCATGGGGAAGCTGATCTCGGACTCGGAAAGATCCTTGAGCAGGTCAGGGATAACCTGTTCGCGGAGATATTTTCCAGCTGCCCTAACCTCTTCCTCATCAGCGGCAAACTCGGCCTTCTCTTCGTCAGTCTGAGGAACCTGGCCACTAAAAGCGTCAGGGTTAAGGGCGAACTTGAAGTCTGACAGGTTAGGCTGGTTATCCTCTTCCTTGGAGGCTTCACCCTCGCCCTCGCCCTCTGTGGTCTTCTTCTCGCTCTCGTCCTCTTCACCCTTGGCGTCACCCTCTGCAGCCTTGGTCTCACCCTCCTTCTCCTTTTGCTCAGCTCGACGGGCAACCTCTTTATCCACCCACTGCTTCAGCTTGTATCGCGAGAACGAGTCGACAAGCTCCGGTCGGAGGACTGTCATGCGGTGAGGGTAGGCATCGCCATCCTCAGGAAGACCATCTTCATCCAGCCAAGCAATGTCGAGGGGGCTGATACGGTACAGATCCAGGACATACTTGCGGGCGTCTGTACCCAACAGACCCTTGGTCTCCACACTGGCCTCCAAGTCAAATCGCTTGCCCTCCTTATCCCAAACAGGATGCTTCTTGACTTTCAGAGCCTTGGACAGCTGAGCAAAGCCGGGAGCAAATCTCTCATCAGCGGCGACGATGTCCTTGCCGTCCACAGCACCGTAGTCGATCTGGTTCTCACCAGGTTCGCGCTGCTTGAAAATACCGGGAACAATGCTCTGACCAACAATTCGCTTGCCAAGGTAGTCAACAACCACGGTAGCAGGAGTGAAAAGTCCCTCAATATCCAATTGGTTGACGAGCTTCACACCAGCGACATCCTTGCCAGTAGCGACACGAGCCGCCTCATCACCACCCTCAGAAGTGAATGTACCAACACCGTCAGCACCGAAAGAGAAGAAGATGTTGTTATAGACAAAGATCTGAGCATCTCTGCATTCTGTGGGGTTCAAAGGAGCAATGTCGCCCCGTGCGACCATGACGGCGCCTCGAGTAGCAGCCTCATTATAATCGGCAAAGAGCTTAGAAATGAGTCGTTCTCGGAAGACACGATCCTGAACTGTCTCGCGAGGAAGTTCCTTCGCTGACTGGAACTCTTCATTCCAGTCTCGCAGAGTGTCGGTGTTCTCGACACCATTAAGGAGGTAGGTCTCCTGAGATCGTGCAGGATCAGGAAGATGTGTGCAAAGTGTTGAGTTAGGAGAGGGAACCACCCAAGGAGCAGCGGGAATAGCGTTGGTGATTTGGAAAGTGGCAAGAGGGTCGCGTTGGTTGTTGTAGTCCTGGAGTTTTGTGAAGGACTCGGCGAAGGATGCAGAGACAAGCTCAATCAGGCTCAGCAAAGAGTGAGCTGACTGACCCTTGGGCGCCGGACGAGGGAAGGGATCGAATTTGGCGTTAGATGACTTGTTGACGAAGAAGCCCGAAACGTGAGAGGTGATCTGATATTGCTCGCCTTCGTTGGTGGAGACAACCAAGTAGAGCAAGTGGCCGCGCTGTCGGAGGTGAGGAGGAGGAGGATTCCAGGAAGATAAGGAGATCTGCTTCACTGTCTTGGGAGCGGGCTCAGAGGGAGGAGGAACCAGCTCGGTAAGAGAGGGCACAGCCTGGAAATCGTAGTTCTGAATGGGTGACTCTTCGGCCGACTCGTTGTTGCCGACGGCCTCTGTGGCGACAGTTTCGAAAAGAGACAACCCCGGAAGAAGGCCCTGGGCAGTGTCGCATCGGTCTCCAGACGCACCGATAAGCTCTCGAATGCGGACAAAATGGATGCGAGCTTCCTTCTCGGTATATGGGTCCTCAACAACGTGGAATTCAGGAGTGGTACCGAGGTCAGGAATTTCAGAGAGGGGAATGAAGTCGTTGATCTTCTCGCCGTTGAACTCGAGGTGGAAGCAAGTGTATTGGAATGCGGAGGGAAGGTCAATGATGGACTGTCGAATCTCGTGAACCTGTTCTTGAGAAGACACCTGAACATTTTTTGTGAGCTTGAGATTTTGGAGGGGCTCGGTATAAGTCAATGACGGACCATAATCTGCATCTTGCTAGCATTGGCGTCGGGCAAGACGATGGTAAGGTTTATTAACGCTTTGAACCGTTAGATATCCATGTCGTGTATATCGCTAATCGGAGGGATAATTTTAGCTACCTTCAGCGCCAGCGTCAACGTCTTGAGCTTCGGCCTCCATGTTGGTCTCGGGCTCCTCGGACGCAGCAGCTGTGAGACAAATTAGCTCGGTTTAGTGTAACAAAATCAGTACCAAGAATAAGTAAAACCAGTACAGCCAAAGCAAAAGCTATATAATAGCTCCTTCAATGACCGAGTCGAGGCTGTTGAGACCCCGGACTTTACAAGCGAGCATTCGACAAGGGCGGTCTAGCTTCGCACAAAAAACGTTATACGTACCAGGCGCCTGAGCGGGAGGAGTGGTTTCCTCAGCCATATTGACAAGATGGAGTGTTTAGCAAAAGAAGAATAGGTAATGAGGGAGGAAACCAGGCATGGGATATGCACTGGAAGGGTAAGACAATCAATTGAACGACGTTCGTCGAAAGAAGGTGGGAGTAAGGTAGTGACGGAGCGGAGGGGACGAAGAAAAAATTGGACGGTTAACGCTCAAGTTGTGGTGGGTGTGGCGGCAATGGCCCGGCATTGCATTGGGTCCGGACACTGGAAGTATCCGGTGCTGAAGACGCGACAGTGACGGTACCTTAGCCCTCCGGTGCCTTCTACGGTTAAACAAGGTATAGCCCGAGTAGAGAATATTAGGGCCCCGAAGCCGGTCGACCCCAGAGGATTGACGGCAGCGCTAGACCAAAAGTAGATGAATGTAAATATTGGCCGATCTCTTTATGCTCCCTACCAACACAACAGAACACAACACAACATCTTCTTTGTCTTTAACTATCTTCAATTCTTTCTTTTGCTTGTTGATCCAATCTCCAAAACTCTCTTGGGCATCTAATATGTTTCTTGTTGCTTTGTTATTACTCTAATATTAATTCAATTCAGCTACTTCGATGTCACCCGAATGCATCTATCATGGCTGATCTCCCATCCCCGTCAGCCCATTGTTTAATGAAGGGAGATCGCAGCAACCACCAACAAGATTTACAGCCTTGGACAGCAGCAAGATGCCAGCGCCTGCTACGGCAACTTCAGTGTCGTCTAGTTGCTTTAAGAAAACTGGTTAATGAGGCCCGGCAACCAGCTACAACAACCCGCACGAAACGAACGAACACCGAGAATGAACCAACGAAATCGTCAAAGCGAGTGCGGCATACCTATGGAGGACGCCGAGGAACAACATCTCAGTCAAAACCAAGCACTTTGCCTGTGTCGACACCGCCGCGCGCATTTCGCACTCTCGGCAGCATGAAGATCGAGCGTAGTCCTCCAGGAGCTGGACGACTCGGGTTCTCGACACCGGTCATGCGCAAGTTCAGATGCGACAATTTGACCCCTGAGACTTCACCCGCAAGCTCAAAGCCGGCGGCTATAGATGCAAAATCGCTAGTTACAGAATTGCAATCACTCCGCCGGATTGTCTCGGATAGTGAATACCGCATATACGATGCCATTTTCAGCTGGCTGCATTGCTTGCTGACCTCAACCGAACCTCTCTCCCAAACAGCACACCCGAAGTCGTTGCTAGGAATGTGTCTTCGCAGGATACCAGATGCGATAGCCGTGATAGAAGAATGGGATCGTCAGACTGCGGCAAAGGAAGGGAAAACTTTCAAGTGGCAGTCATCTAAAGCATCGGCAGAACTCTACGATCAACTCGAGGGGTTTGGTACTTCAAGTCTGGGTTGGAAGTCTCTCAAGATTGTTGTCCGTGCGCATGCTCTATGTCTCTTGGCAACTGCTGTGACAGAAGGTCTCCTCGAACCTCCGTTTGTACGACTGTTGGCCGATCTTTGTCTCAGTCTCGACTGTAAGGCAGAAGCCGCGAGACTTGTCTCAAGCCTGAGGCTTCCTTTGGCAGCACCTCGTGGTACATCGAGCACCTTGATCGAGAGCAGTACGGTCCAGCCTCTAGGGGTTATAGTAAGAAGCTTGCAAGGTCGGGGAACAATCGGCCCATCTTGGGACTGTCTCTCGGACCTTATCAACACCAAGAAGTTGTCTCTGACCTGGCTGACATCACGGGCGTTTCAGTCAGTATGGATGCGAGGAATTGAAATCCTGCTACATTCCAGAAAACCTGTGCCCTCGGTCGTTGAGTTTTTGTGTAAAGCTCTGGACCAGCTTCTGTTGGACAATGGTAAAGCAAAGGAGACAGAACAGCCTACAGAAGATCAGACACTGATCAGTATTCTGGCCGCAATGACGGCAGCGATATGGACATTGGGTGTTGATATGAGTGATGAAGAGCCTTGGAAAGCTCACGCCGTCCGACGACTGCTTTTCACATTCGAAATGTGCGTAACACAGCAACGAACTCGTCGTGGGGCGTTTCGAAGCAGCGGATTTTTGACACTCGTTTTAGCCCGATTCTTGGCCACGAGTTTGATCGACGGGAAAGTGGGCAGTTTATCAGCGAGGAATCTGGCGATTTACGACTGTGTGAAACCGTTGACAGCAAGAAACGGTTCCCCAACTCAACCTCAGTATCGACAGACTCTTTTGCTGGCCTGCTCTGTTGCACAATACCGGGGACAAGCATGTGGCCTGGCTTGCCACGACGTCTTGTCTGAGATTCGTACATGTTTAAATGAACTGAGCCTGCCTGGTTGGTTTCAAGAAGGTCTGGTGTCCGACGGGGCGTTTGTTTTGGCACAGAAAACGAAGGACCTCCGAGATGTTGCTTTTGCTGAAAGATTTCCCACCGCTGGCAAGGGAACCCTCGAAACAAGCACGATGTTCTCGGGCTGGAAGTGGGAGGAAGGGATTGGCGAATGGGTTCTCCCCAGCCCCGGTAAGGTACGAGGAAGCGAGCTGAGACAGCAAAACCAAAGTCGAGACGGAGCGAGCTACAGAACAGGCACAGATCGTCGACCAGATAGTCGAGGCCGGATGACAGGCCTGAGTGGGAAGACGGGCCGCAATCTCAGGCGCAGAAACGACCAAGATAGCTCGGTGGGAAGTGACAAGGATGCTGGCAATCATGATGATACGGACGACACCGACAGGGAGGATGAGAATGATACGAGCGCAACCAGCATTACGGATATTGACGAAGAGCAAGACAGCGGAGATGAGCTTGGCGAGTGTGCACAGATGGTGGACTACAGCCCCAGGAAAACATTGGGACGAACACATGGTAACGGCAGCGACAGAAGCAGTAGCGGAAGTATCAAGACCGTGAAGAGAGTCAAGCGCTTGGATATTGCAAGGACCTGGCAGGAAAACAGGCCTGATAGAGTCGCTGTAGGAACATCATTGGCAGAGCCGGGAGAGGGCAATATGGATGACGAACTCAGCATGCTTTGAGCTTGAAAGAGATCGTACTAAGTTAGGATGTAGGGATACGCAATCACTCTTTTAGAGTTTCGATTTACGCCTTATTTTTTGTTTTGCTTTTTCGTTTTCTTGGTGTTAGCGGCCAGGATCACATATGCACATGTAATGAATTCGTCTCAGTGCTCGTCTCAGGCTTTAACTGGAGAATAATCCTCCGCCTCTCAGGAGCCGCAGAAACGGTTATGATAACATCGGTCATGGTGGGGCATGAGGCACTTGAAACCGCCATTCGATGTCATTGCTGGGTCAGGCTGGGTTCGGCTGGGAACAGTCTCTGAGAGACTTGATCTGCAAATGAATGGTCCATAGTTTTACTGTACAGTATGTTTGCATTGCCGCTGAGCCGTGTTCAGTTGGAACTGGACAACGCACGTCCTTGTGAGGGCTACAAATGGAGTGTCCTCCGGTATAAGAGAGATGAAAGATTTCCAAAATTAAAGTATTTATCGTAAAAGTACTAAAAGAGAGTTTAAAATTAGCGGGGCGTTGAAGTTTTAATAAGATCATAATCCCCTAACAGTCACTTCCTTAGACACACTCGAACAGCCAAGAAACTGATTACCCAGAAGCTGGGAAAGCCCTTGTTTCAGAATCCCAGTTGTGCCCCGCGGTGCTAGGATATCAGATGTCCTTCCGCCACTCGGAGCCAGCGCCACAGTCATCTCCCTTGTTCAATGCATCGTGTCCCGCGCAATTGCAACGCAGACGCTGACTGGGCCAGTTCACTCCAGTTCGCTAGTAGAGCCGCCGGGGGGGTTCCTAGATTGAGCCCAATGACAAGGTCAGATCAGGCAATCTTGAATGTGTCGATGAATATCTTGAAACTAGATGCCCCTGAGACTAGAGGCTAGGCCCAGTGGCCTCGCAGCTGGCCCCAACTGTAACTCGCTCACTGTCGTAGAGCAGCTAGCTGGTCACTGCAGATGGGCCCCTCAGTGGGATACTCAGGGATAGGAAGCGGGATAGCTGATGGACTGGGCTGCAAATGAGAGAGCAAGGGACACTGCATGGCGACTGTTTCTACGACAAGCCTACACGCGGCCTTGAATATGATCTGCTTGAGCCATGATTGCTGGGGAATTTAGTATCGACCCAATTTATCTCGCAAAATACCCCCTGCTGATTCTTAATACTATCCCCTCCCTTGGCCTCCGCAAACGTTTTTTCAAAACTCTTCCTTGCCTTGTCTCGTTTCGTCAACCTTGACGTCTTCAGTTCATTCCTAAAGAAGGCGTAGGAATTGTTTGTTTCGGAGCTGGTTTCCATTCAGACACACACTCTCTGTCGTCCATTCATTCATTTATTCACCCTCTGCTGTTGTTGGTGTTGTTGCTGCTGAGGCTACATTACGGTCCCTTGGCCCCATCACTGTCGACAGCGCCCTCTCTCCTCTCTTCTTTTTCTCTTCGCCGCCGCTTCTTCGACCATTCGACTCGATTCCTCCAGGGGAGGTTTTTCTTTTCTAAATCTTTCACTTCGACACCTCGATCTCTTTTTTTTTCTTTTTCTTTTTTCTGAGTCTTTCCCTTCTTTCTTCAGTCGCAATGAGTGCCGGAAACTCACTGCTGCCGCGAGGCGGTTACGAGCTCACACCTGAGCAACAACTCGCTAAAGAAATCGCCGAAACCACCAACGGAAACCTCTCCAAGTACCTCATGATCGTCTGTGGTGCTGTCTCTGCTGCTGTTATCGTCTGGAAGGTCTGCGAGCGAATTATCCGACTCACTCGACATGTTTCTTGTTTGAACAACGACAAGCAGCGCTACTTCGCTATCCCCAACCAGAAGTTCGCTGCCCTGAAGCGCCACCTTCTTTACGCTCCCGTCTTCAGCAAGCGCCACAACCGCGAAATCCAGCTAAGCAAGGCCATCAACGTTGGAACTCTACCCACCCGTTTCCAACTACTTTTCCTCGTGTCCTATTTCGTTTCCAATGTCGTCTGGTGTGTCATCGACATCGACTATTCCGCTGATATGGCCACCGCCTGCGGTGTCATTCGCAACCGCACTGGTGTCCTCTCAACTGTCAACATGGTATGAATTGAATTGAACTGCATTGCATATTAAGGATCGCCAAGCCAATGCACTTTATAGTGCTTGGCTTAGGTTGTTCCAAATCTCACTAGTACATGCCACTAACCTTACATCCATTTCAGGTCCCTCTCTTCCTTCTGGCTGGACGAAACAACCCTCTCATCCCCCTCTTGAACATCTCCTTTGACACCTACAACCTGATCCACCGTTGGTTTGGCCGTATTGTCATTCTTGAGGCTCTCGCTCATACCCTTGCCCACTATGGTAAGAACGGTTGGGTCTTCACCCCTCCCGCGGGCAACTTTATCCTTCCCGGCTTTATTGTAAGTCACTTAAATGACATTTATTAACGTCTATCATGTAAATGAAATTTTATTTACACTTTCTAGGCCACATGCTCCTTTGTCTTCCTCGGCATCCAGGCCTCCAGTCCTCTTCGCCATGCCTTTTACGAGATCTTCAAGGCTCTCCACATCCTCGCTGCCACCGCCGCCGTTGTGGGATTGTACTATCACTTATCCGCATCCCCTGGTCTGTTCAAGTGGCTCTGCTACGTTTATGGTGTGATCGCTATCTGGAGTTTCGACCGAACCTATCGTATTTGGCGTGTCCTTCGCTCCCACGTTGGAGGTTCGCGCTCCCGAACCATTGTCGAAGCCCTCCCTGGAAATGCCGTCCGATTGACCATGACTCTGGCTCGCCCCTGGAACGCCGCCCCTGGACAACACGCCTATCTCTACATGCCCGCCATCAGCTACTGGCAATCTCACCCCTTCTCCGTCGCCTGGTACGATGGCGTCGAGGATGTTAAGAGCGACCGATTGGCCACTACTAACCAAGATCTTTTGGCCATGCAACAACAACGAGTTTCTTTCATCATCCGAGGTAGAACCGGCATGACTGACAGCCTCTACAAGAAGGCAGTCGCTGCCCCTGGAGGTCGTTTCGAGACAAGCTGCTTCGCCGAGGGCCCCTATGGTGGACACCACTCTTTCGACTCTTACGGTACCGTGGTTCTCTTCGCTGGAGGTGTCGGCATCACTCACCCCGTTCCTTATATTAAGCATCTTGTTGAGGGCTACTCTGAGGGCACTGTCGCAACTCGAAGGATCTTGTTAGTCTGGACCATTCAGACTCCCGAGCACCTGGAGTGGATCCGCCCCTGGATGACTGAGATCCTAGGCATGGACAAGAGAAGGGATGTTCTCCGAATCATGCTCTTCGTCAGCCAGCCTCGCTCGACCAAGGAAATCCACAGCCCCTCGTCTACTGTTCAGATGTTCCCTGGACGACCCAACATCAACACTCTCTTGGGTATGGAGCAAGAGCACCAGGTTGGCGCCATGGCTGTTACAGTCTGTGGTCCTGGTGCTCTCAGTGATGAGGTTCGCTTGGCTGTTCGAAACCGCCAGGATCGATCCCACATCGATTTCATCGAGGAGGCGTTCACGTGGTAAGCTTAACAGCGGGTGCGGGTATGAGGTGTTTGGGAGTTTTGGCATTTCCTGGCTAGTCCAGTCCATAGTTCCCAGCCATGAGCCACAGCACTGGCTCTCATTTCTGAACTCTGAGAGTTTTCAGGGATTCGGATGTTTCCAGTCCATCTTTGGACATCTTGCGAAGCAAGGCTCAATTTTGAGATCAATTTCATGTATTGTACTTTAGATCGAGGTGTATCTACGCTCCTTTTCTGTCCTTTTGAGGACCAGCACTCAATAGCACTAAAACAAGTAACGGCCATAAGTATGTCTTGTACTAAATGTGACGGGATTGACGAATAAAGGTACAAAATTTCATCAACAGCAATAAACGTTACGGTCGGGTTGACTAAGTTTGATGAAGACGTACTCATAAGGAGGTGTTGTTGGATGACAATAAGACAAATCTTTGTTCTCTTTCTCAAGTTATCAAGGGCAATAGGGTTGAGAAGTTATTCACTTGCTGTTCAATAGTCATCTTCCAACACATAGTACATTATCCACTACTTGCACTAGACCATGTTGGATCTGTGTCTGAACGTGACATTGATCAAGTGACTTGTATGCCGTCTCGGCAGGTGACCAAAAGCGCTGACTCTGATCTCTAGAGATCGCCGTCATTTGACCCAGCGCTGAGACACTCAAACTCGTGTTCCCTGTCGAAATTGAACATAGAAGCTCTTAACAAATATGGATGGGAGGCTGGAGTCGATGGCAATTGATCTGAGCAGGGAATGAAGAGCCGATAACAGCTTTGTGAATTGTGATACGGCAATAATTATGTACATGTCACCCTCCGAGAAGTCTGGTGGCTGGGATCTCGCTTGTCTCGCTGTGACCCGCATAAACTAAACCCGGCTCTCCACCAAAAATCAAAAGGTACATCGACTTGGCTCGAGCATGTACCTCGAGGTAACGCGTAACGCGTAGCACTCACAAAGAGGAGACGTGAGGCGTCGGAGATGGATCTAAGGGCTAATGCAAGTAGTGCATGCATTTAGTGAGGCGACGACTCCGCATTCGGGTCGAGTGTCTGAACCCTGCATTTGCATCCATCTGTACTATGGCTACGTACCTCTACTCCGCCTTCTATTAGGTTGGAGCTTATCAACTCTTTGTTCTTATCAGTTCTGGCTGACCTTTCTCAGCTGTCTCATCCCCCATCTTCCACATTCACTCTTTGAATAACATCAACAACCACTGAAGTTTGGCCGTCGGTAATCGGCCATCTCTTCAACATGGCGTCTAGAAGCCTCATCCCATTTCTCGTAGCCATGATGCTGCTCACAGGTGTTTGCAACACCTTGTTGACCAAGTATCAGGTATGACGACATGCGCTGCGCATCCGCTGTTCCGCCATGTTAGCAGAGCTGTAACTGACTCACCTCTCCATAGGACAACCAATGTGTTCGAAACTGTGGTCCCGATGACAATCCAAGGAAGCGCGCTTTCTTCAACCAGCCGGTTCTCCAAACCGCCCAGATGTTTATCGGCGAGATGGGCTGCTGGCTGGTTGTTGGCCTCATGGCTCTCTGGCGACGATTCAAGGGTTCTGCACCAGAAGACCGAGGCTATCAAGCTGTTGATACCGAGGAAAATGGCGATGCTGAAGCTGCGCCCCAAGCCGACGATCGCACTAAGCTCCTTCACAATGGCCCATCCATCTTGAGGGGATACCGAGTTGCCTTGCTTGCTCTGCCCGCTATTTGCGACATCTGCGGTACCACGCTCATGAACGCTGGACTTCTCATGGTTGCTGCATCCATCTACCAGATGACACGAGGTGCTCTAGTCTTGTTCGTCGGTCTCTTCAGCGTCGTCTTCCTCAAGCGACACTTGCACCTCTTCCAGTGGCTATCCCTCGTCGGTGTTGTTCTGGGTGTCGCAGTCGTTGGTTTGGCGGGAGCTATTTGGCCAGATGAGAAGCCTGAGAACTCCATTGGACAGCCCGAGGAGGACTCGGCTACTGACGGAGGTCTTTCAGACGCTGCCAGAGCCATTGTGGGTGTTTTGCTTATCGCTGGTGCCCAGATCTTTACAGCCACTCAGTTCGTCCTCGAGGAATATCTCCTAGAGAGATCTACAATTGACCCAATCAGAGTGGTCGGCTGGGAGGGCATCTTTGGTTTCAGTGTTACCCTCCTTGCTATGCTTGTTCTGCATGCCACTATCGGCTCCACTGAAGCTGGCAAATATGGATATTTTGACATTGTCGAGGGCTGGCGCCAGATGACCGAGAACAAGCAGGTCCTCATTTCTAGCTTTCTTATCATGATCAGCATTGGGTGAGTATCTTGTCGATCAGATTTGGATAACCAAACACTGACACTGCTACTAGTGGCTTCAACTTCTTTGGCTTGTCCGTTACACGAAGCGTCAGCGCTACTTCTCGATCTACCATCGACACTTGCAGAACCCTGTTCATCTGGATCGTCTCCCTTGGCTTGGGCTGGGAGACTTTCAAGTGGCTCCAAATTGTCGGTTTCGCCCTGCTTGTTTACTTCACCTTCTTGTTCAACGGTATCGTTCAGCCTCCTCTGGAGTTCCTCAGAGTCCCAGATGAAGACATCGAGGAGCTCTTGCCTGAGGAGCCCATTGAGCACCGTTAAGTGAAGCATTCTGTGCTGCGACACTACATCATATCATGTTGGGCCAGAGTTTTGGAATCATCTGCATGTTCGAACGGCGTCTAGGTTTGGAGTATAGGATTTAGTCGAATAGTTTATCATATTGAAATTCAGCTCCAATGGCTAAGAAACATAACTATCTCTGGTTTGTCCTTGTCATGGTCAAAAGCAGTGTGTAGGCCACCCAAAAATGCAGTCAACGCCTGTGCATCCGATATCCAGATAACGCCTGAGACAAAAGCAGCCAACGAGCACGCTTGGCGGTGCCTCGACTACCTGGCCTCAAGTAACATTACATAGCAGCTCAGCCTCGAGAATAAACTTGCCCTCCTTGTACTTCTCTGAAGATTCGTATGCCTTGTCGTACTTCCATCCAACGGTCTCCTTGCACTGACGGCATGTAATATCACGGACTACGTGTCGACCGGTCGTCATGTTACGTTCGTTCGGAGGACCCGTCTCGATATTGACGACGTTGTGAAAGAGGTAGGCCTTGCCATGTTGACCACGGAAATTCTGGTACCGGCATCAGCGGACAGGAATCTACAGGGGAGTTAAGAGGTTGGAGAGTTTGAGAATAACATACACGGCTGATAATATCCTCATGGTTAGCAAGATGGGCCTTGCATGTCTTGCAGCCGTAGATCTTGCTGCTATTCAGGTAGGTGTTGTAAGCCAGCCCCATGATGCGGGGCCCTGAGGCAGACGAAGGGCGATGCCAAACTGGAAGAGTATTGGAGGTGTTTATATACTGATATTGCGCAAAGTTGAAGTTGTCGAGATGTACCGTGAACTTGCTGCGTGTGTCTAAGTTGAGAAGGGAAAGTTGAAGGAACAGTGGAGAAGGCTCACGATAGGTCACGGTAGGAATGGCACGTCATGAGGCCGGAGTTAGCTAATGCGGGTACGTCCCTCTTTAATAGTGAGGCGGAGGCCGGGGTTAGGTGAATGGAAGCGGGGTCTGCCTACTCCATCAGCCATATAATAGTCAGATAAGAGAGTCTCGGCCTTACTGAGATAAAGTTGAAATGGCAGTATATCACAGCCTTCAGAAAGCCTCATAGAGCCTTGAATGATGTCTCGATATCCATTGTTGGTCTAGTTTTCATACATTTGGCGCAGCAGTGAGTAACCGATGAGACCAAGGAAATCATCATGAGAACTGGTAGCCTCATCGAGTGCAGTTTGTCACATACACAAACAACCATCCGTGAACGTACATATCACTAAGAATAGCTAAGGTAGGTAATTCGATATTGTATCCCAAATTATTTTATATATGCACGATATGGTTACTCTATCGGCAAGCTTACACCCAACACCTGTTGTTACTGTAAAGCGCACATGTATGAAATTAGTGAAACCACCTATTATAATCATTAGCTAACTAAGATTTGCTATTTACGCCTGGACATGTCGAACAGATATGCAACAAGAGTATCACTTCTTTGCCTTTTTCTTCTTCTTTGCTTCCTCAGCAGCCAAGTCTTTGTCCTTGATATTGTTGTAATGCCACACACCACGTTCCCGGTCTTGTTGTAGTAGCTTCTGGTCTTCTTCTGAAATGGGGACACCTTCAATGCCCTTAACTTTCTTCCCCTCGAGAAACATGACAAGCCCTCCAATGGCCGCGACAATACAAGCCAGTGCTACAAAAAGACCTGTAGACCAACTGGGACGATCGTAACGGTTGAGGCCCCACATGAATCCGGACAGGACGCACTGCAGAAACGTGTTCCATACCATCAGCCAGATGACGGCGTCCATTCTCGTGATGGGTGTTGGCGGGGCGCGCACGCCAGTCAGCGGAGCGTCGGGAATCTTGTCTTCGGGAAACGGGCAGGCGAGTGATGAGGCTAGTTCAGGCGCAGACGAAATATTATGGGGCCCTATTTGAGGATCAATCTGATCGGACCCTGGGAGACGGAACCATCCTCGGTGAATGCCTGCCAATCGTCGAAGGGCAACCTCCTTCTTCTGGAACCGATACTGAAGCAGGAAATACAGATCACGGAAGCGCCATGGAGCAAGACCAAATCCTGTAACACAGAAGAGAGCATTCAAAATCTGGGAGTCCCACTCTATCCACTTGCGCCTGGGGGAGTTGATGTCGTTGCAAGTCGGAACACACATCGCGGGTGAAGCATTGCTAGATAGCTTGTCAGCATGGTCGGCCTTGAGCAAGAGAGATACAAATCATCAACTTACCAAAGCAGCAAGAAAAGCATTCCGCCCCACGCAACGACGTTCAGACCGTATAGTGTAACAAGAAAGCCGGTTGGTGTTCGTACATAGTTCCAGAAAGCGATCAGTCCAAGTTTCGTCGACTGTCCAAACGAATGCTTTGGTGGGAAATGATATCCATTGTCGAAAGGAGCCGCGGCGGCAGGCTCACCAGTCAAGTTTCGCCTGGGGGACGCGACGCTTGCATTCGTCTTCTCTTCGGGCGGCTCTTCGTTGACAGCTGGGAATGTGCTCTGTCTGGAAGTGTCCCCAAGGGACTGGCTTGTTTGCATCGGTATCGAGGTGTCTGATGGCCTTCGCGCCACAGTCTGTCGCGAGAATATGGATGCTGCGATGGTTCCTGTAGCGGCCATAAACCCTTCAGGGGGGCCGGAAACTTCGAAACTTTGGGAGACTCTGCGGAGACGACCACTCAAAGATGAAGAGGCCGCTGGACGATTCTCAACGAGAGATGAAGAGTCGGCGTTTATGTTTGTATGGTTGGGGTTTGGTGACGCATTATCGAGGCTTGGAAAGGGTTCGGTATCTGTGCCATTATAGGAAGGTTGCCCAGAGTTTGTCATGGTGGCTATGCGACTTGGCGACCCTGGATTGGGCGCCTGAAGAGCTGTAATTGAATGACGAGTATTAATATTGTGTGCAATTGATGCTTGTTTCAGTGAATCAAGATGTCTATACAGGTACCAAGATATAATAAATATGTAATGAGAGAGAATGGAATGCGATTGTGATCCACATCAACGTGCCTTGCAACGGTGGGACTTGCCCATTTATCTAGATCCTCTCTCAGGGTCTAATGCCAACGTGGATAGTGGATGTCAATCACTACCGAGCTACTCCGTACATCCTACCGTAGGTGTCTAAGCACTGAAGCTACTGAGGGGTTCACGGCAACGCCGGGGGGGCCATCATTGGTCAATCACAGGCAAAGCGAAGTTCCCGCTGAGACACAAAAGTCTAAACGATCCTAGTTCTCATGAAACATGTGAATAAACGAAAGTTCACTTCGTTCTCGTTCAATCATGAAGGTCCGTCGGACGTGCATATACCCACTCCCCACTCTTCAAAGGTATTGCTATCCACCTTCAGTCGATCCATAAAAAAAAAGTTTATCTTTACCTCTCCGTACAAGGTTTAGAATCTCCATCAACCTCTCTTACAACGGGTTTTCAGCCATTCAACGTTCGTTCGCTACTGTTGTGACAATCCTCGCCAATTTCTCAAGCTCGGATCTTTCTTTTCGTGATCGCAGAGCCGCGCCTCGCCCCCATACGCATATTTGGCTTCCACGCATACACTGCCTCTTGGTCCTGATCCGTATCAAATTTCATCACTCGCCTCCCTTGGCACTCATCACGCGGACATCATATAAGGGTCAGCAATATTCATGCTCGACATGGATCCCTCAAGTGACCCGGTTTCAAACGTCACTTCAACAGTTGTATACAACCTGCAATATCAGCATGATTGGGTCTCCCTCAAAGTCCATGAAACGACAGCTCAGCGACCTCTGATCAGAGGTTTGCCGCCGAAACGGCTCTACACCCACCCTGATGACCAGATCGCTGCTCTAGAACGTGAGAGGGCCACCGGAGAGCCTCTGGATCAGACACCAGAGCTCGAGTGGGTGTTGGCAGTGCATCCCGAAGAGAAATGGTGTATCAAGAGATTCTCCGAGATATTTGACTCCATCGAGCGCAATGGCCCGCGAGAGAAGAGGCTTATTCTGGCCATCGTGCATAACGATTCCACGGTTGTCTACTATCTAATGCATGAGGGCATGGTCAAGCCTCGACAAAACTAATCGTCGACATCCTAATCCGGGCTTGTATTTTGCGTTACAATGTGAATACTACTTTCTGCGTCTTACGCTGCTCAAATAGAGTGTATCCTTCAGGAGCCTGTGCGAGCGGCATGATGTGGTCGAACAAGAAGCTTAGGGTGATGTTAGCTGTTGAAGCATCTCCAACGGTAACTCAAAAACTCACCCAATCTGGTCTTGCTTCTGCTCCAGCAACTTGAGGGCTTCGTCAAAGACGCTGCGGACTGGGCAGCGACCCATCTGCACTCGAATGTTCTTTCTGCAACAAGGTCAGCCAGTCAGTTCTCTTTTGGACCAATACACAAAGCATCCCAAGGCGTTACATACGTATACGCATCGTCGCCCGTCCACGGAATCTGCATTGTGATGTTAGCTCCTGTCCCTGGCCAGCATTTTGTTCTGGTATCATACCTCCTTGTTGTGGACACCAATGCTACTAATAGCACCAAAAGGTCGCACGATATCGAATGCAGTCCTCAAAGCTGGGGACTGGCCAACAACTTCAACAACCATATCTGCGCCTCGTCCTTCCGTCACCTCCTTTATTCTAGCTTCCAGCCCTGCTCTATCTGTCTCAAAGTTCAGGGGCTCTGCACCCAGTTTTCGAGCTTGCTCCAGGCGACTGTCGACACTATCGATGGCAAAGAGGTGGCGAGGCTTGAAATGGGTGGCTGCTAGGATAGCACAAAGCCCAACAGGGCCACAACCTATGACGACTATTGTGGCATCTTGAATGTTCTGGGAAGGGATCAATTCTGCGGCGCTCTTTACACCATAGAATCCGGTGGGAAAGATGTCTGCCATGAGAAGGAGAGCCTGGTCTGAGATAGTCCCGGGGGCCTTGACGGCAGTTCCATCGGCCATGGGAATCCGAACGTACTCGGCTTGTCCTCCGTCAAGAGTTTCACAGCCGAACAACTGGCTCTCAACGCAACGGGCTGAGCAACCATTGTTGCAGAAGAAACAGTTGCCGCTGCAGTTTCTTATTAGCACGAATACCGGACGGTGGAGGAGAGAGCTCACCAGGAAGCTGTAAAGGGAGCAACGACCTTGTCACCAATGTTGATTGTCTTTACAGCTGACCCAATCTGGACGACCGTTCCGGTGAACTCGTGGCCCATGATGAAGCCAGTATCTGAAGGCTGATGACCACGGTAGATGTGAAGTTCCCTGGGGCTCTAGTTAGCAAATGGGACAGCATTTTGAGGGATGATGACGCCCTTACGATCCACACAAGCCAGCGGCATGAACTTTGATAATGATATCCCTCTCATCTCGAACTATATCGAGTTAGCTGTAGTCGAAATAGCCCTCATTCAACAATGATAAGTCTGAAGCTGGGTGACTCGTCAACTTACTCTGAGGCACTGGCCTATCCTGCACTGATATTTTATACAGACCATCGAAAACCACGGCCTTCATGGTTGATGGCAAAGACATGATGTTGGTTTACGGGTTTGTAAAGGTCATTGACGATGTTGTGAGATTGGCTTAGACAACTGACTACGCGTATAGTTGCCTGTGTTGGCGCAAATTGTACAGCAAACTCCTCGCGAAGGGGGCTTGTTGCTTCGAAAGAAACACCGATTCAGTTGTTGTAACTTCACTCAAAGATCAATTACATAGTTTTGTGAGGACCGAGGTGGGGTTGCGTGTTCCGCCATCGGCGGAAGATAGCAGGATTTGTGGTATCCGTATTGTAGTGGGGTATCATGATAAACCTGCAACTACTCTGCACGTTATGGGTTGAAGTTTGAATGTGACGTGTGCTTGGACCAATGAAAGTTCTGAATTCGTGACCATGAAGGCGATAAGCATGGCGTTTATAGTCAATAGAGTCTGGAGAACTACGTAAGATGGTTGGCGACCCATGGTGACTACTTAAATAAACCTTTAAGGCTTGGGATGAATGCTACTGTAGCAGTTCCCTGGGCCAAATTCGGTATCGGGTGGTTATGAAACGGGACATAGAGGAAAGACCATGAACTGGACCCAAGGATCTGAATGCTGTAATGAGTTAGATAGTATTAATTAGTCGGTTATTGGTGTCCTCAATGTTGAATGCATTATCTGTTAGTCGGACTTATAATGATGGTCATTAATAAGTACTTCTCAAATCCATTGTGGTCTTGCAACTTCTCATGTGGTCGGCCAACTACCATGGGGTAACGAGTCAGTCACAGCAAACTTCAGGCTAAGACCCGGGGCACCCTCGACTAGGCCTAGACAGCTAATTTGAGTGTGTGCCTGATTAACGAACAAAGCCAATCATTGGTCAGGTTAGAGGCTGACTGACACTTCTGCCCAATTTCGATAATGGACGGGAGGGAGCTTTAGAAGCATGTAACCGTGATGTGACAGATTCACTGCGTCATTTAAGTCGCGAGTTTCTGTCAGATTTCTAGAACAAAACCAAGCCCCATCAATCAATTGTTTTTCTCCTTCTTAGTTTGCCTACATACCCTGCTACTGTACCCAGGTAAGCAAGCAAGCACACATCGAGTCCTCGCTTATTTTACCTTACTTGTTATTGCATTGAAGTACGGATAGCCAAGGGTGCTCGCTTGCTTGCTATCAGCTCCCGCGGCCGGCAACGCAGAAGCGGTCATGGCATGGTCATTTCAGTTCCAGGATGAGAGAGAGCCGCTTTTTGTGGGAAAATTGCGGAGGGTCCAATGACAACAAAAAACGGCCCTTTTTTCTAATCTTGCGACTCAAGAGAGCCCCAGTCGAGACACAGACAGTGCGTGATATTATCCGATACACGGTAGCCGAATACCCCACAACCTGAAGGGGCACGCACTTTGAGGTTACCCACTTTTGTCCAAGTGTCCACTTCCCCTCGTCCTGCGGCTGGGGCAGTCTCCGGGGTCAGCCAATCAGACTGCGATTCATAGAGCGGGACAGTCCGTTAGAGGGCGTTGAGTGCGCGAGATATTTATCTGACGGACAATGTCAGACGAGGCGGCTCTTTTTGGCTCGGCACAGATCATCACGCCTAAATACTTCCGAATGATCACGAGGTCAATTTTGAGTCTGCCAGATGAGAAGATATCAACGATGAAAAGGACAACGAGTCCAAACGACGAGTCGAATACCGTTTCGAGACTCACTATCTTACCTGACATACTAAGTAAGTCTTTGCCCATTCGGCCTCGTGCCAATGCATCACACACATGTCGACACGGCAGTGGACGTTGAGGCTTAGACGGGTGACCCCAGTGGGGTATCAAGAGAGGGGGAGGGAGGCCTCGGCGGACGCATCCTGAATTTTGACCTCTCCTTTTGGCCATGACTTACTCAAGACTTAAGTCTGTAGCGAGCACTCCATATACCTGAGACAAATGCGACAATATAAAGACAAATCTCGAGTGAGAGGGACTCTCGCTGCAGTTCAAGGTGAGGCTCATTTTGTGGTACAAGTGGCATCCAATCCATATCATCGAGTGTATGTCGGTCAAGCGTGCATAGGTAATAAAAGAGGACTCAATAAAAGATCTCGCTAAAGACACACTACTTTGGAAATGATCCAATTACTCACAGAATTACCCATAATGGCGCTGCCGGGTGGCCTGCACTAGCACAGAGGAGCACCAAAGTCAACCATTCAGCAGAGAGACTGCTCAGACATACGACGGACGTACCGCGTCCTGTTTCTGTCATTAAAATTTGTGCCCGCCCTACGTCCCCGAGTCCGTCCAGTCCAGCCAGTGAAGGTCCAGGTCCAGTCCCCAGGTTCAGGGCTCAAGGGCCTGCCAGGCCAGCCGCAACAGCAGAGCCCCATCTCGGACCCCCCTGTCCTCAGCCGACCTACCACATGTTACAGATAACCAAGGGCCGAATATTTACCACCTTTTACCCCATCCCGCATCTTCCCCATGCCATTGCCAATGCCATGCTCCTGCCGGCCCTTGAGTTTGAACCCTTCTAACCTTCCCGGGACCCCAGCCCCGGCGAGTCCTCTCCTCACCCTTCCCAGGGAAAGTTCTCTTCCATTCTTTCCCACTCACTTCCAGTCCTTCCTACCTAATTCAAGCATCAATTCGGGGCGTAGCTGGCACTGTGTTGCACTGTACTGTGCAGTACTGCCCGTGCCCATTTTCCGTGTCTTGTAGCCTCCCCCGTCTCCTCTAAAATGGACTGCTCCTCAAAACCCCGTAACATGGTGTCAACAAGTGGAGGCATACTCCATACTCACTAGGAAGGAGCAGGACCATGAGCAGTAGTAGCCTGGGCAGGTTAGCAATGTACTGTACATGGACAGATAGGGCTCCAGCTCCCAGGAATAAGGTAAACTTAGTAAATACATTCAACCCCCCGGATTTTTTACTTTGCTCCGCACTCTTCCTTCTGAAATAACTCGGTATATCGAGTTTGCTCATACGTATCTGGTTCCCGCTATTCACCTCTCAGCTGTTACCTTAATCTTATACATACGGCACGGCACAGTACCTCGCCTCATCTGGCTGCTGTGCTGTACATACACACATACCTACCTACCTTACCTTACCTTACCTTACCTTACATATCGACGCCTCAGGTCTGACCTCGAGGTTAATCTTGCCAATCAAAGAGTCCCTTTCCAGTATCATCTCACTCGGTCTTACTACTGGTCACATCCCCTGGGTCAAACGGCAACGGAATATCTAGCGATTCAACTCCGCTTCTCTTTCTGTGTGTGTTATCGCGCAAGCGCTCATTTGGGCGACTATCATATCGACAAAGGCTGCACTACATCCCCCAAATAACGCGCATTACCACGGCTAGATTCACCACCGTATTTAGCCACGCTCTTTTCGCATTCAGCCTGGCACTTCAAGTTCACCGCATTTACGCCGCAAATCCCACCTAACCTGCGCTTACAGCCATACTCGCGACTCACATCCGACCTCAACGTGCCTGGACGACTTACCGACGCCAACTTTACTGTTCTCCTTTTGACGCCGCATTGGTGGCATTTGTTGCTCATGCTGAGCGACCAACGTTAGTATACGAATATTCGCTCGCAAGTCGTCTGCCCAGAGCTGTGCGCGCACATCTGCTTCCAACTCCACGATATCATTATTCGACCACTTCTTCTTTTCGCATCCTCCGACTCACCAAGCTTTCTTTGGTTGTGCAGTTACCGTTCAAGTCGCACCACGGCCATTCACCAGGTGCAAGATCCCGCCGACTGATCAAGAGCTCCCGAACGCTTTAAACCCCCCCACGAGGGGCCATGGCGAGTTGAGCAACCACCGTCAACGCGACAAAGATGACCACAGCTACGCACCACCAGCACCAACCGCCACAACCCCATCTCGGCTTCGTCGTCGATACATACGACCCGGATGACGTGGTTCCTCGAGGAAGCCCTCTCATGACCCCGCTTCGTCCAAAGCTCGAGCCGTCTCCAAGTCCTCCCCCAGATATTCCTGCAGCTCAAGTCAGTCTGAGTCCCACCTCTATCGACGGTCGCGCCAAGTCTAATCGCCACAAGGTTCGTCCCACTTCTGGGGATGCTGTCCTAGTCGCATATCTCGACAATGGACGCGATCCCGATATAGCACGAGAAGCTGCCCGCGAAAGTCTTCCAGGCGACGAAGACTCACCGGATGAAGAGCCACGGCGAGAACGGGCCGTCGACGGCAATCTCATGAGCGGGCCTCTGCTCCAGCACCTGGCCGCTGACGCTCTACAGGCTGCTTCTATTGCGACAGCACCGCCGTCTCTCGCCGCCTCGGTCCCAAAAACGATCCCCGATATATCTATACCGACTGGGCAGCTTTCTATCCACGACGAGCCCCCGATCAACGGTTTGTCTGCACCGCGATATATTTCCGGTAATAGAGTCACGTCGCCACTGATCTCTTCCTCTAATGGACCCTTGCCGCCGCTTCATCATGCAGTTCGCGCACCAGCAGGCGAGTCCAAGGAGACTCTTCCGTCACAATCTCTCCCGTCTCTTCGTTCGACTTTTGGTGAGCTCCGAGACTTACACCCAGAGCGTCCATCCGAGCAGGATCTTGGCCGTGTCCCTCCAGGTCTATCCTCCACTTTCCCTACTTCTCCAGCTGCAAACTTAGGGCACAGGTTTAGTTTGAATACTAATCTCCCGTCGTCGCCCCGTTCACCACCAGATGGATACCGAACACTCTCCCCTCATTCTGCGCCAAGTGCTAGTATGCATTATTATCCGACAAATGGTAACCACCCTCGCGCTCCGACCGAATACAGTAGTAGCAATGCTGGCGAGACTCCGAATACCGATCACTCTGCTTCCACCCCTGCCACATCAACCTCAATCAACTCAACCTCAATTACTGATCGGATGAGTATTGATGGGATCACACATCCGCAGCCTCTTTCCGGCTCGTATACGTGCACTGTTGCTGGATGCAATGCGGCGCCTTTCCAGACTCAGTATCTCCTCAACTCTCACATGAATGTACACTCATCTATACGGCCACACTATTGTCCAGTCAAAGGGTGTCCAAGAAGTGAAGGGGGCAAGGGCTTCAAAAGAAAGAATGAAATGATAAGACATGGCCTGGTTCATGACTCCCCGGGCTACGTCTGCCCCTTTTGCCCTGATAGGGAACACAAATATCCACGCCCAGATAATCTTCAGCGGTATGTCAATTAGCTAGGCCATATCGGTGCTGCAGCTAGATATGCCCCCCCGAACTGGAGTAATGATGCTGACTGCTCCTAGACACGTCCGTGTTCATCATATAGACAAAGACAAGGACGACCCGCAACTGAGAGATGTACTTGCTCAGCGACCAGATGGACCTAACCGTGGTCGAAGAAGACGCGGCCCACCGGCGTAAACGACTGTTGTAGGCTGGCATACGAACCTGGCTGCTGAGAGGGGACGCTGAACGAGCACGATTAACGATTTACGCCAACCGAAATGTGATGGGAAGCGCTCTTTGCTTTGGCGTTATATGTATGAGTACCTGGCGATTTGACGGGTCGGGCGACTGAAGGCTTCTCGCATGTTGCCAAAGGTCATTGATTAAGCGGAGTGAGGATTTGGAGGTACAGACAAGGCGTTCAGGATCTCAAATACCCGGTTGGGTCAGATTTCGTTCAATATTTTATTTTCTAGGAGTATACCACTTGCGCCAGTGTGGCGTTGGCTAGCGAGCGTACACCTTGTTCGATTCTACCTTCATATTCAGCATGATACTGTGTTGAACATATATTTATCATTTCTCTCAGTCGATACATGTATCCATCTTCTCGTGCTTCGCATTTGGATGTATTTGTCATGCGATATATGGACCCTATATACGCGTGCTCAAATTCACTGACTGGCACAGTGACTTTGGCTAGACGAGCGCCCACGGCCCTACATTAACAGGTCCATCACTGTGAATCTCTATCTCAATACACTCTCCTACCTGAGGTGCGCCCATACTCTCAATCACTAACCACATGCCCTCCCGCTGTATCCTGGCTGGCTCCATGTCAAGCTCAGGGGTTCGCACGATTGTTTTGAGTTCTTCGTATTCGCCGTCGCCTGAAGTTGCGATCGTGATTCGCTCAGGATCCCATCCATGAGCCACGGAAAGTCGTACCATCAGAGTGGATGAGGGCCGGTTACTAGGATCGAAGCCCGGGCTCATGACGCTGCGCGCCGTGACACTCATTCGAGTCAACCAAGACGCCGATAATTGTGCACGCCTGACTTCTTCACCGTCTGAGAGCTGGAAAGGGCTCAGTGTCTTGCGGAGTCTCCCAGCAGCATCGGCGGGTACGGGTTGTACTTCCACGTTCGCCATGGATGAAATGCGGAGGGCAAAGTCTGCCAATTGGCCTTGATCGAAAGTTGAACACACCACAGTATACACTCCAGCATCAATTTGTGGAATGTTGACCACAGCACAGCCTCGACGATATTCCCCAGATGAGCCCGCAAGATCCCGAGCCTTGAGTGTCTGCACCCGCTTGCCCTGGGACCAGACTAAATCGATATGCACATGGATATCCTGCATATCTGTTGACAATAAGACAGATAAAGGCCCTGCTTGAGCAAGTGATAGCTTGTACTGGGGGTTTGTAGCGTAGGTCGTGCAAGCTGCACTGCCTCCTGCAGTCCTCCTGGTCCACGAGCCAGCGATCTCCCTTGTGCAAGCCATTGCGTCTTCAGCTTCTTTGACTGCAAGCTGATGTTGGGAGAGGAAAGAGAGAGTGAGGGTGTAGTCTGGTAGCGGGAACTCGTGCTGGTCGACAACGATGGTATATCGTCTCCCTGGGCTCGTGTCGAAACGAGCGAGAGTCTGCGGAGAGTCGACATAAGGTCCACGATAGACATCACCATCGCTTACTTGCACTCTGTGGCCGTCGTTTTCGAAGACGAGAATGCTCATGTAACCAAGTTGTCCAGAGACAGCTGCCATTGAGTCGGTCTTGTTCCGAGCAATTTCCAACTCTTCGTCCACAAAATGTCTACTCACGAGAATCCACACTGGCCCGCCAGCTTGCGACTGGAGTGAGTACTGTGGGTTGCGCACCAACGACGAAGACAACTCCGGGGGAGGCATGTGCCAGGTAAAGTGATGATCCTGACGATGGGGAAATAGAGCAGGGTTCCAGTTTAGGTACATGGACTCGAAGTGTTGAAGGACATCTTCCAGGGTCATCCAGAAAGAGCCAGCGACTGAAGGGGGAGATTTGTGTTGAGGCCTGGCGGCATATGGGGTTGGCGATTCGGCATCAAAGGGCTGAGGAATGCCTCCTTTCCAAACCGGTCCGTCACACCAAGGGTTCTTGACCAAAAGCCTCCGGCTGTCGCCGATCATTTCAAGATCCATGATGGCATAGTCGTGCTCTCCAATAAGACCCAGGATATCCTCTTCTTCGGCAGAGATTCGACCAGTACCCAAGGTGACCACCACGTTCTCAGAGTCGTGTGCATTCTTGATTCGTCTCCAGAGCTTATCAACTTCTAGATCTTCTCTATAAGAGCAATTGAGAGGTGAGTCCACGTTGTCAAGCAAGGTTATGGAGATAGCGTATGTGAAGAGGGATAACAAAACGTGCTCACCTTTGAAGAAAGATCTGTTCCGGGATCCATCCAGTAAGAACCCACAAGTCTGTGCCTGAGTTACTCCCCGGAAAGTCATAGCCTCCTCTAACTTTCAGATATGCCTTTTCTAGGAGTGCAGGCCAAATCAGTTGAGAGTTGACTCGGTCAACAACGTAGAGAGTTCGGTCACTGATGGAAGATGGAAGCCGCTCATCGATCACAACCCGACGGAAGCACCCATTGAAGTATAGTTTCAAGACATATTTGCCAGAAGCAGATACTTTAGGTATTCCTTTTGCTCTGTCAAATGGATACAAGATGGACGAGAGAATCTGTTGTAGACTATCAGCGGACGCTCGCTAGCAGTTCATCTCGATACGCCTTACCGACTTTCGACCAGTCAAGATCTTCATAGCGGCACATAAACTGGCGACCACAGAACAATCCGTGGTCACATCTTGAACCAGGTCACAACCGCTACTTGAGTTCATGAAAATGTCGTCGTCTGCTTCGACATGGTCGTGTAGGTCCGTTGGACGCTTCCATCCACCAAATGTAGCGGTCTGCCTCGGTGACAGTGTGAAGGTTGCATTGTCGCTATATCAAACTCAGCCGAAAGCTACAACAGACTGGATCAGGCAGGGTTTCCGTTTACGTGAAAGGCTCATCGCCAGGGAGAAGCTGGAATTCTTTATCCGAGGGTTCTTTTGTCCATGGGGGAAAGAGATTAGAGTGAAGTTTTGAGGTTCGTAACAAGACGCTGGGCGTTTGAGTGAGCTCAGCCTTGAGCTTCTCAGCCTGAGCAATGAGTTGTTGACATTTCAATCGCAAACGAGTGGCATCCTTTTTGGTCGAAGCCTCTCCAGCAGCTCGCATGTACAGCTCTGCAGCCTGAACAGCATAATCGAGGGCCGCCTGGCCACTCGATGTTTGGATGAGAGACTCAGTGGCCTGTGATATGGATATAGGGTTAGTTGACAGATGAAGCTATAACGAGCGATGATGTAATTCGCATCGAGGATCGCCGATAATGATGGCACTGGTACTGAGGCAGATAAGAAAGATAGGGCACGCGTCTTGGGATATACTGACCTGAGCTCTCTTCTCCATTTCTGTTTTACTGAAACATGGCCTCAGTCATTGCCAGGCTTGACTGATTGACGTTGACAATGAATGAATGACTCGAGAAAGCACTCCAGAGCGTAGAACCCCGCGGTGGGGGCTGATGTTTGCTGCGCCCAACACTTTCTCCACTCAAAAGAGCTCTGCATCAACAGTTGAGATCCAATACCAGAAGTGTCACTGTAGTAGGAAATATTTGGAAAAACTGCTGAAGAGAACGAGATAAGCAGGGTATTCAATGTCTTTAGATACTTGCTTTGTTTGTACGCCATCTGGTCCAAGGTTCTCTCGTCTCATATGACTTACACTTTTTAAACAGACCATTTAAGCATTTTTAATCCACGATGTTATAGGGTACCTTATCTCGAATTGTGAGCAAGTCTTATGCAACAGACGTTGTCTTTGACGTCGACCGCTTTAAATTAAAGTTATAGATCACCTCACTTCATCTGCAGTGCATCTTATCTCCATAATAACGTCATTACCTTGACCGTCAATGATATCACTAGTGAGTCAGTTGGTAGGGAGGCACAAGCCTGAGTCCCCAAAAATCTCAGGGAGGAGGCTCACTAACCGAGGTTCCATCCCGCGGGTCAAATCACAGGCGGGGGCCCACCAAATCTGCCGAGACCGGTAGACTCGAACCTCGGCCCCGAACCGGTAGCGGACCGTTTAATCTTTGTCTAAGGTAAGGTACCTAGATAATCATGGACCGGCCCAGGAAGTACAACATCGCGATAGAATAGACATTTAGAGTGAGCTGTGTCTCTTCCTCTTCCCCATCCCGCACTTGAACAATATCTCCTATCTGTTCACAGCTCGTCCAAAATGGCTGCGCAATCAAAGCCTGAGATCTCCCCCTGGGGCCGCGCTGTCGCTGGAGCTACGGGTGCTGTTCTTGCGAACGCGCTGGTCTACCCCCTTGATATGTAAGTTGAATATTTCGACATGGTGTTTGTCTCGTACTATACATGAAAACTGACTCTCAAATAGTGTCAAGACTCGTCTTCAAGTTCAAGTCAAGCCCGATCCTTCCAAAGGCCCTTCCTCGTCCGACGAACCACACTACACCTCGACATGGGATGCCATCTCGCGTATTGTCGCCGATGATGGAATCAAGGGCCTCTATGCTGGCATGAATGGCTCTCTGATTGGTGTCGCCTCAACCAACTTTGCCTACTTCTACTGGTACACCATTGTCAGGACCCTATATTTCAAGTCTCGCAAGACAGACGTGCACCCGTCTACCGTGGTCGAACTCGCTTTGGGTGCTGTCGCCGGAGCCATTGCCCAGGTCTTTACCATTCCTGTTGCTGTTGTCACCACGCGCCAGCAGACGGCAAGCAAAAGCGACCGCAAAGGTCTCATAGACACCGCTCGTGAGGTCATTGATGGCCCAGATGGTATTTCAGGTCTCTGGCGCGGTCTGAAGGCCAGTCTCGTCCTTGTTGTCAACCCTGCCATCACTTATGGCGCATACGAGCGACTAAAGGACGTCCTCTACCCTGGCAAGACCAACCTGAGACCAGCCGAAGCATTCTGTAAGTTTCCATCAAGAATGATCTATCTGTACACGTGCATGTGCTAACTGTTGTTGGTAGTACTGGGTGCCATGTCTAAGGCGCTTGCAACCCTCGCTACTCAACCCCTTATCGTGGCCAAAGTTGGTCTCCAGTCCAAGCCTCCACCGGCCCGAAATGGCAAGCCCTTCACCAGTTTTGTTGAGGTGATGAAGTTCATCATTGAGCACGAAGGTGTACTGGGTCTTTTCAAGGGTATTGGACCACAGATCTTGAAGGGGCTCATCGTCCAAGGCATCCTTATGACCACAAAGGAGAGGTACGATCCACCCCTTGACACCCAATTACTCGCAGCGACTGACTTTGTTATGCAGGGTTGAGCTCATGTTCGTCCTTTTGATCCGATATATCAAGTCTATCCGCCTTCAGAAACTCAGCAAGACAGCTGAGAAGACAGCAGCTGCAGCCGCCGCACACAGCGTTGCGGCCAAACCCGTCACAACAGCATAGGTAGTGAACGGTTGATCCTTAGAAACAGCATCGGTGTTTGGGATAATGAAATTCTGCAATTTGGGAATAGAAACGGATTGGTGTTTTATGTTTGGACGTTTTGCGATAGTAATAAGCGCGCACTATTCCTCCTGATGATGGAAAACCTTCAACCTGCGTTGTAACCAATTATAGCATATAGCAATACAGACCATTAAACATTAAATCCAAAGAGTTGAATACTGGTGATAAGTTGGTGAACACCATGGCTGATGTTCCTCTGGCTTTCCTGACACCTTCTAGTGTCGACTCGGAGCAGAGACATGAGACAGCCAGCAGAATAAAAGGAGTTTTCCTATATGCCAGTAGCAGAGGATCATCTGCAAGTGTATCATGTCACTGACTGTTTTCTTCTCAACGTAAACCGCCATAAATGAACTCAACATCCATTTCGGTTTGTTGTACAGATACTAACACCAGTTTAGACCAGAGCAGTCAGTGATTCTGGCTCAGATCCAAGGTGGAGCTCAGCACGTGCAAGCCTGCCCTCCGCAGAATTATGTCAGCAAAAATGCCCCACAACGATTCCCTCTAGGGCTTGAGGCTGTAATCGCACACAATTCCAGCTTTCTCCTCGCAACTTCGTGATCCGTCTCCGTCGACACAGGGAATCAATCAGCAGCAATGGCGAGTACGTGCAACCTCAGAGAACACTTCAAGGGAGATTCATAGATCACTGACATTGTCTCAGAGTCAAAGAACAGCTCCCAGCACAACCAGTCGCGCAAGGCGCACAGGAACGGGTAATTATATCGAATTCCCCAACATTGTCGACTATCGCTGACTCCTGCGCAGTATCAAGAAGCCCAAGACTTCTCGTTACCCCTCTCTCAAGGGTACCGACCCCAAGTTCCGACGAAACCACCGACATGCTCTTCACGGCAACATGAAGGCCCTGGTACGAAACGCACCCACCGAATGAAGCGACATTTGTCCGCGCACGAAAACATCTGGCTAACAAGATCTACAGAAGGAGGCTAAGGAGGGCAAGCGCGAGACTGTCTAAGATATCGGCAAAGGAAAACGGAGGCGTCAATTTGGAGCATTCGCATTGCTCGGTTACGGCACACAAACGATAGAACTCACGCAAAATGAAACGATGGAAATACATACCATGCGGCCAGCCCGACGAGAAGATGGTGGATGTCGACAGGTCCCGTCCCGGCGTTCAACGTTTTGATGGCCCCGAGTAAAGCATGTTGCTTGGTTTCCATCCCAGGGACATGAGGTAGTAGACGGAAAAACTTCTACCTGAACTCCATACTACAAGGTCCAATATGCAGTGAATTTGTCCGTGACATGCTGTCCAGGCCCTAATCTGTTCCATGTATCGTTAGTCGAGTCGCTGACCTACCTATTCTTGTGACTCGCTAGTAGTGGTCATGTACCCTGAATTTTGAGCTGCACCATGCCCCCTGTTTCAAATGCTTTATCGCTGAACCTGTCGTTCGATCATTGCTAGAGAGTGTTTCTATTCATGTCTCAACCTTGTGATAGATCTATAGTACCCATCTCGTACCTTCTCATCGCCTCAATTGCCCACTATGTACCAGTAATCAGTATAGGTATACATCGTAGATAGTTCTTGTAAAAGAGGATTGGTTCCTAATTGAGCTATCTCCAACTTAACTAGACCTTTCCGGGAGACTCTACCTCCGTTTCGATCATGGCTACTGATAACCAAAACGTTTTGCCACTTCGAAACCCGAACAGCGCCTGAGGCAACAATGTTTATTGGCAAGGATTAATGGCCTTTTTCTGCTACCGATAGGCCCGTGAGCCCTTGGCGGGCGGGCACACACTCCCCGATTAGGTAAGCCCAGGGGCTGAGGCCTTCGTAGTAGGCTAGGTGCTAAGTTATCGGAACACGAAGGCATTCTCTTCTGCTTCCGATCATCCCTCTGTCCTTGACGAGCCAACCTCTAGAGGACGCCGGTCCTTTACTTCATACGTCGGCGGGATTTAATCAGGATTTCTGTGGCCTGCCTGGAAGCAGACTTCGTCCCTTCTTTGACTACCTGTACCTACCTAGGTGTCGTTTATACTGGTATGACGCCTCCCCTCTCTCCGCTGCTTCTGCTTTCTCCTTCTACGTCTTCCAAGACTGTCGTACCAGCTTGGAAGTCTTTTCAACAAAGGGGCTACCTACTGACATTGGTACTCGCAGCACTGTTCGTCGTTTGGCAGATAATGTTCTAAATTCCCTGCCTTGCTTCAAGTCTTAAGCTCCTTTGAGGTCAGCCGGTCACTGCAGGAGTCGAGAGACGATTCTTGTAACATCTTTGCTTGCCAACGTCACATTCTGCGCTCGTCGCTATTTACTACTACCAATAACCCGTTCGAAACCACCGACCCTCGATAATGCTCAACATGTCTGGAAACCACGTCATCGGAAACAGAAACAGCACGCCCGAGGCCAACAGCACCTCGACCTTGCGGCCACCGTCTTCTCGAGCCGTTGGTTCTGGCCATTCACTTCGCGCCTCGGCCGACATGGCGTCCCTAACTGGCCCTTCCCCCTCCAGCCGCATTCGACCTTCCTCCGATTTCTATGGGCAGGCTCAGCAGAACCTTGGCCCCAACAACGCCGAATCGGACTCTCAGGACAAGATTGCCCAGCAGTGGATTGCCGACATTGATCAGTACGAAACGACGCTGGAAGAGATGGCTGCTGCTACTCTGGACCAGGACTTCAAGGACGAGCTCAGTGCCATCGAGCAATGGTTCCGTGTCTTGAGCGAGGCTGAACGCACCGCCGCTTTGTATGCCCTCTTGCAGCAGACGACTCAGGTTCAGATTCGCTTTTTCATCCAGGTGCTCCAGCAAATGGGAAAGAATCATCCCATGTCAGGGGTTTTGTCCCCTGCCAGCTTCGACAAAGGTATGTTCGTTGGCAATGTAAGCTTTGATTCACCTCTAACGTACAGTTTTCCCAGACCCTATGTCGAACCGTCTCAGTGATGCAATGAACAAGCTCAACGTCGACTCTGCCCGTAATTCCATGGCCCGTAACTCGGTTATCGCCCCATCCAATAAGCGACATTCGGGACTCGACCCCTCTACCATCAGCGCCATGTTCCCTGATGCTGCGGCAGCCATTGCCACAGAGAAGGCCAAGTTCACTCAGCAGACTGGAAACCCGCCCTCCTCGAACCGCAACAGTGCCGCTTTGGATCATCGTTCGTCCATGGCTGCTCCGTCTATCAGTGCGCCCCAGGATAGCCGTGATGCTGGACCTGCTAGTTCTTCGCCTTGGAATAGTGGCGGGAACGCAGACTCTGGTAAGGCACCCTCTGCTCAGGCCCCTATGGGCCAGTTTGTACAGCCGACACCGTCTGGTGGACTTCGCTCTCCGCGTCCGCAATTGTCAAGCAACAATACGATCCAGCAAACGACTCTGACTGCCCCGGATAAGAATCCTGGGGACTTGCCTTTGCTTTCACCGTACAATGCTGGCAGCGGCAACTGGGCGTCAATGGTCAACACTCCTATGACCGGCACCTTCAACACAGCCAACACCGGAGGTAACCAGGCCGATATGGTTGCCAACGCCACTGCCATGAAACTCGCAGCTTTGTCGACAGTCAACAACCGATTCGCGTTGGACGACGTGCGCAAGTACCGCCGAACTAGGTCCAATGACGGCACGCCAGGACAGAATCCTGTCTCCGCTGGTCCACAGCCTGGAATCAACCTCCCAAACACGAACGTTGTCATGATCAATGAGCATGGTCAAGTCCTCAGTAGAGAACAGCTCATGGCTCTTCAGGCGCAGCAAAACCTTGGTTTGGGTGGCCAGCGCTCTCGTCCCAGCTCTCCTGGAATTGCCATGCAACCTGGAGTGCCTCATATGGCACCATTCACTTCACCGCAGAACAATGGATTCCTTAGTGCGTACGATGTGTCCTCGCCATTGATTACTGGCGGTATGCAACCGGTCAACTTGGGAGGCCTTGGGATGCCTGGTCACGAGGGCTACTTATCTGATCATTCGGACATGGTTCGTGGACGATCTCCTCGTGGGAGACGAGGCAGCTCCAAGCCTCCCGAGGACCCTACCGACCCAACCCTTCTGCAGGATATCCCCAGCTGGCTCCGCAGTCTTCGCCTTCACAAGTACACCGATAATCTCAAGGATATGAAGTGGACAGACCTTATCGAGTTGGACGACAAGGCCCTGGAAGAGCGTGGTGTCAACGCGCTCGGTGCACGCCGAAAGATGCTCAAGGTTTTTGAACAGGTCAAGGGTAAGCGCTTTCAAGCTAGAGTTGTTTGAGATCATGTACTAATGATGTCGCAGAAGCCAAGGCCGATGGAAAACTGGGCTAGAATCACCACAACCGGGCATGCCCATATATAGACCTGCGAAAATGGACGTTAAGTGGTTCAACTTTGCACACATTGTGTTGGACATGGGTTACAGCCCTGTTACAATTCTGTTACAGACTCGATTTAGTATTTTACACCAAGATGGAAGGTTGCTGAGGATCAAAATTAATAGTTCGAGTGCGTAAACTCATGAGTTTCCACGAGATCATGTTGTTGATAGTAACGTCTTGCCTTATTTTGCATATCCAAGGTTTATTCACCTCATCCTTGTCCAGATGGCTTCGTGATAATGATTTGTGCTTTCTATGACTCTTTTGGTCGGCAGCCACCTTGCATTTCTGCCATATTTTTGATCGACAGACCTTGATACATGGTCTTATTTTGCATCGATGACCCTTCCCCCATCTTGAAGTAATACGTTTCATTTGTAGGATTTGTATGAATGGAGCCTGCGGCATGTGATAGTAGGAGGCTCATTCAACAAATGAACTAAAGAGTCATCATTGTATGATGGCTACTGATTCATCACTCTCAAGTCGAATGGCATATCACGCCTGGGTAGGCAGACAGACAAAATAAGAATGCACACGTTATCATCCACGTGCTCTAGCATCTGTCGTTCCCCAAGATTGGTTCTGTGCGCTTGTTTCTGTCACGTGCTGACAGCCGTAGTACGCCACACTTTGGAGGGCGCCACAGCCATCCCATCTTTGTCAACGTCGCGACCTCTTCTAAGTTACTGACTAGCACCAGACACACCATCTTTGTCCAACAAGGTAATGTCCACATCGTAATAATTTGCTTCAAATCGAGAAGCAAACACGATGGAAAGGTCGGTATCACTTCTCGTTGGAGACATGAATATACTGATTGAAAGCAGGCAACAAGACAACGCCTCAGATGCAGACTCTGACTTGGAGGAGCTGGAGGGAGATATCGCAAAGTTAGACGAGACTGTTCGAACCTTTTTGGCAGATCAACGGGGTGAGAATGATGCCTCACCTGCGGCCCGTGGCCTCCTGCGAGGAAAAGGAGCACGAGGTCCACGGAAAGCAGCAAAACCTCGAGGAGACATTACAGCACGACTATCCAAAGTAAACCAAGCTTTCCTGAGTGGCGACTACTCATTAGCACTGGATCTTGTTTTTGAAGTCATCAGAATCAATGCTGAAACGCACCAAGCATGGACGACTCTATCATCGATTTTCCGTGAGCAAGGTGACATGGGCAAATCGTTATCAGCGATGGTTTATGCTGCTCATCTCCGCCCAAAGGATGTGAACGGCTGGCTTCAGTGCGCATCATTCGCACTTGAGAACGTTGCAGATGACGAAGCCGGAAATCTCAACACCGCAAGACTTTGCTATTCTGCGGCGCTGCGAGCCGATCACACGAATATCGATGCTCGCTTGGGCAAAGGTTTGGTTTGTCACAGACAGGGCCATCTTGCAGCCGCCATCTCCGACTACAAAGTTGTTCTGGAGCATCGACCCTACGACCTTGAAATCGTCAGAAAACTTGCTGAGGCTTGTGTTGACAATAAACAAGCCGAGGCCGCTGTTCCGAGCGCAATCGCAGCCTATAAACGATTCTTTGATCATGAAAGGACGAAGCCGCAGATGGAGATCACGGAAGCTCCATGGCATGATATTGGAATTTACGTGGAACTTTTTGCATCGACAGGACGTTATCAAGAAGCTATACAAGAATCCAAGTCACTCTCTCGATGGCTACTGGGTCGAGAGGCAGAAGACTACTGGGACCAATGGACTTCTGACGATCGCGAATGGGACTTGGACGACGAACGACGGGCTGCTGTCCCGAATTTCACTGCAGGTGTTTGGAGTCCTGACACCTATGGCCAGTCGTTTCCTTGGGACCTGCGTGCTCGATTGGCAATATACAGGTTTCGGCTGGGTGACGAGGACGAGGCAATGGTAAGGTCCAACTTAATTCTGACGATTATGGCTAACCTTTGGTAACAGAGGCATCTGCTGTGGTTTGAGCCGGAATCGATTCTCACGAGAGAATTTGCTGGCGATTTTCCCTTTCTAACGTTCGACCTGGCTGAAGAGTTGGCCCATCGTGGCCATACACCATTGGCAATTTCATACTATCAGATACTCCGCGATTTACCTGGTGATGCTGATGCAACCATTCTTTTACAACTGGGACGATGCTATTCGGCAGTTGGAGAAACGGCCACAGCTGAGGAGTATTTTCTCGCTGCCATTGACGCTGATGAAGACAACATTGACGCCCGTATCGAACTGGCTAACATGTACGAGAAGGCTAGAGAGGAGGAAGAAGCTCTCATCCTAGCAGCCGAGGCAATGGCCCTCCGACAAGCTCGAGATCAAAACCTAGAAGGCCATCAAGACTCTATCACAGACCTAGAGCAGCCAAGTCGTCGGGCTCCGCGACGAGCCCAGGCAGTTCCTCGAAGAACAGATGCATTTGGAAAGCGGCTTATTCCACGACGATATCGACCAAAACGACTAGCCGGTGCTGATAAACGCCGACAAGAGGAGCAAGCTCGTGCCATGAAGCTGACTGAACAGTACGAGATTGTGCAAGATCTGCGTAAAAAGATCAAAGAAGGGCAACACAACCTGATTCCAACTTGGATGGCTTCGTCGAAGGAGCTTGTGGACGAGTTTCGATCGATCAAGAAATTCTACACCTGGGATAAGTATTTGCACTTCCTGGGGCCGAAGAACCATTTGCAACAGCAGGAAGCCGATAAACCGCAAAACGAGCTTTCACAGATGTACGAGAGACTTGCCAGGAGTGAGTTTCACTCGTTCGATTCGTCAAATGTTTTATATGCTAACATGAATTTCAAAAGCCCTTGCTCCACAGCCAGGAAGCGAAGGCCGAGACGACGGGACCTCAAAGCCCGATGCCCACCAAGGAATTTCCTTCAACAACTGGCTTGACTTGTTTTTGGATTACGCTATTGGCCTGGCTATTGCTCACCGACGCGACGAAGCATATCAAGTGTGCGAAGCTGCCCGAGATTCGACTGCTTTTCAAGCCCCAGAGCATGGCTTTATGATTCATGTGGCATGGAGCGGTGAGTTAAGCAGTCATGACATTGTTGATTTGAGTTACTGATTGAGCCAGTCTGCGCCATTTATACGAGCGATGAGGAGAAGTGTATCGCGACAGCTCGCCAATTGATGAGAGACGGTGCCACGTCTGATTCATATCGAATGTTCGCCTTACTATCCAACCTATGTCAATCTCCTGTATCCTGGTATACGTCAGGGCCTGCACAGAAGTACATTCTCCGACAGATCAAGGCTATGGACGAGGCTTACACCGGCGATGAGACCAATTCCGAAAGGAGAGAGAACGGGGAGACAGTTCTTGATGCATGTGTCCTTATGCTTTATGGCCACATTCTTTTTACGTCGACAAGCTACACATACGCATTAGGTAGGAGAACCATCTCTTTCGTCATTGTGAAGTTGCTTACTCCTAGATTCAGGCTACTTTTTACGATCGCTGGCCCTGGACCCTGAGAATCCCATGGTGAATCTGAGTCTAGGACTGGCATATGTTCACTATGGCCTCAAGCGACAATCGACCAACCGCCAATACCTGCTACTGCAAGGCCAGACCTACTTGTCGCGATATGTTGAGCTGGGACAGCCAGGAGCCACGGAGAGAGGGACTTGGACCAAGGCCGAGGCATACTACAATCTTGGTCGCCTCTACCAGCTCTTGGGCGTTAATTATCTGGCCCATGACTATTACTCAAGAGCAAAGAAGGCGTGTCGTGGATCTCATGGGCATGGCGAGGCAAAAGGTCTTGAGGTTATGGTCCTGAGTAATGAGTTAATATCTCTAATCATAAACCAGAATAGTATTAAAGCCCTTACTTTATTAAAGGCAAAGGTTAAACTTTAATAATAATTAATATTATTATTAACTAAGATAATATAATAGCAGCCTAGTTATTATATAGAATTAAACTTATCTTTAAGTAAATTAAGTAATTTTAATAATATTCTTATAATTTTTTAAAAAAAGAATTTTATAATAAGGTTTTATTTTTATTTTATTTATTTTAAGTTTTTATTATATTAGCCTTACTTCTTATTTTATTTAATTTCTTAATAAGCAGGCTAGTTAGTTATTAATTAAGTAATATTATAAAATAAATATAGTTTTAAATAGGAAAACTAGTTTATATTAGGTTTATATTTATAAGTAATATAAGGTATTAATACTAAGTAGGTTAATATAATAAATAGGGTTTTAAATAAGGAAACTAGTTTATATTAGGTTTATATTTATAAATAATATAAGATATTAAACTAAGTAGGTTATTATATCTCTTAATAATTAAGTAATACTTATAATAAAGATAATTTTAAACAGGGAAATTAATTTATATTAGGTTTATATTTATAGTTTATATAAGGCGTTAATACTAAGCAGGTTAGTTATTATATCTCTTAATAATTAAGTAATACTTATTAGGCTTATTAATATAAAGAAGTCTTATTAATAACTAGTAAGCTAAGTTTTATCTAAGTTATTATAACCTTAGCAGTTATATTATATATACCTTATAAAAACTTATATAAGGCATTAGCCCCTTAATGGGTATAAATTAATAAGAGCTAGATTACCTTATAAATAGGATTATAATATTCTAGGAACTCTTATAATCTAGGATTATTATAATCTAATTACCTTAGTAATCCTTATAGATTACCTTTAGTATATAAATTATATTTATTAGTATTTTATAAACTCTAGCTTATTAGCTATTAATAAGACTTCTTTATATTAATAAGCCTAATAAGTATTATTTAATTATTAAAAGATATAATAATTAACCTACTTAGTATTAATGCCTTATATTATTTATAAATATAAACCTAATATAAATTAATTTCCCTATTTAAAACTACCTTTATTATATATTAATAGCTCTTATTTAAAATATATTATATTAAATAACTAAGTAATATTATATTATTAATATATCTAATACTATAAATACTAATATTAATAATAATTTAATACCTTCTTATAATAAAGGACTACCTAATATAATTAAACTAATTATAGAAATTATTATATTATATAATATAATTAATTACCTATAAACCTAGGTAAATAAATAAGTAGCTATAGCCCTTAACCTAGCACTTACTATCTATATAAGATAAGATCTAGGTAAATTACTTAAATTACCTAAGCTAAAACCCTTTAGAGGATAGATAATAGATATAATACCCTTTCTTACTAGGATAAAAATATACTTTAGCTTATTCCTAACTAAACTATTTAATATTAAAGCTAGGGTACTTTTTATAATACTATTAATCTAAGGTAATATATAAGATTAGTTTAAACCTATCCTTAGGGATTTTCTAGAAAATAAAGATAATAAAGCTATTTAAGACTAAGAAATAATTAATATCTTTATAAACTAAGATAATTTTAAAATTACTTTTAAAAATAATTTTAAAGTAATTAATAAGGAATAATAAGTAGTAGTAGATATTATAAAGATTTAATAAGATAAATCTTATATAGCTTATTCTATAAAATTTAAGTAACTTATAGCTAAGACTTAATAAGATAATAATACCCTTATAAAGATCTATTATAGAGGATTAAAAGAAGAAATTAAGGATAAATTATATAAGGTAAATAGACCTAAAACCCTAAATAAGTATATAACTATAGTAATTAAAATAAATAAATAATAATATAAATATAAAAGAGAGAAAGCTATTAAATTAAGGAAAGAAAAAAGAAATAACTTTAACTTATACTATCTTAATTAAGGATAAAATAATAACTATAGTAACTCTTAAAACTAAGGCCTATAATAAGGTAACTACTAGGTTAATACTATATCTAAAATATAACTAGGACTTATAATACTTAGAGTTATATAATAAGGGAATAAGAGACTTAGAAAGCCCTAAGATATATCTAAAATAAAATACTATAACTATAATTAGTTTAAATATATAATATATAAATACCTTAAATTATATAAACTATAAAACCTAAACTAAGGTAAGTAAACCTTAGGACTAATTAAATAATAAGACCCCTAAATAATTATTTATACCTAAATACTAAGGATAACCTAGAGTAGTTATAAAGTAATCCTTAATAATATAATTAAATTTATAGAATTAGAGCCTAAGTTTTAACTAGGAAGATAACTTAAGGTATTAACTAAAGAAAAAAAAGAATAATAAAGGGTTAAAAGAAATAAAATAAACTACTAATATTACTATAAATATATATAAGACCTAGAAAAGAAAGTATATAAATAATAAAAATAATAAGAAAGATAATAAAAAAAAAAAGATATAAAAAAGAATAACCTTAGAAAACCCTAAGTCCTTAGAGTTATTAGAAGTAGGTATAAGACTACTAGCCTAAAGGAAATAAAGAAACTAAAGTAAATCTTATACCTAGATAACTTAATTAAGGAGCTATAAGACCTATTTCTTACCTATATAGAAGCTATAAAAAAAGGTATTATAACTAAGGGTAAAGGAAAATATACTAAAGATATAAGAAGTATTAAATTTAAGGAATAATAAGTAGCCTATTACTAGTTAAAGAAAGATAGGTAAGAAAATAACCTTATATACTAAGCTAAAGAAAATACTTAATACTAAGAAAACTACTAAAAATAAAAACTTAGAGAACCTTAAATCCTTAGAGTTATTAGGAAAGGAAAAATAATTACCCCTAATATAAATAAATAAGCCTAATTATCTTAGATAATAGATAATATCCTTATTAAAACTAGACTTTAGGATAAAAAAGAAATATAAAAAAAAGAAATTAAAGCTAGAAATAGTATCTAATAAAAATAATATAGAAACTCCTAATTAATAGGATATAAAGGAAAAGTAATATAAATAATTATATAATACTTCTGCCTTAAAGATAAATAAATTATAAAGAAATAAATAAAAGAATACTAATTAAAGTATAATAAATTTAGAATAAGGATATATAAGATATAAGAAGACTTCTATATATAAGGAGCCAGGGAATATAAAGATACTAAAGGAGGAAATAAGATTTATATTAAGGTATATTATATTAATAATATACTTAACCCCTTATATAAGGAACCTGCTTTTAATACTAAGGATAATATATAAATTATACTAATATACCTTTAATATAATAAAATATCTTAGGTATTATATAGGAACTATTAGTATAAAAGATATAAGTAAGAAAAAATAAATAATAACTATTTTCTAGTAATAATACCTAGTATATTAAATAATAAACCTTACCTAGAATATAAAATAAAAGGATACCTAATATATATATAATATAATAACCTTAGAGTAGCAGAATTATACTTTAATATACCCTATTACTAATAGATTTATAAGACTAAGGACCTCTTAGAAGGAATTAAGTAGTTATAATAAATAATTAAAAAAGCAAAAAAAGAGTTTAAAGAAATAACTTAAGGAAAATATACTTATAAGATAAATAAAATCTAAGAATAAAAAAGAAAGTACTAAGAATAAGTTAATAATAGATAATATAACTATCTAATAAAGAAGTAAATTAATAATAAATAAATTAACTACCTAATAAAATGGCTAACTATAAGTAATATAAACTTAGAAGCTATTAAGGAACTATAAGTATAATAGGAAATAAATAGGTTATACCTATATAATAATAAAGAATATATTACCTAAGTAACCTCATATTATATATAAGATATAGAACTAAAGAAATACCTATAATAATAACTATATAATAAAGAGTTTACTGCCTAATAGTATATTAGCTATAAAGAACTTAAATAAGAGCAGGAAGCTTATAAATAGTAAAGAAAAGATATTTATAAAGCAGAGAAAAAATACTAAGAAAATAAAATAAAGGAAATAGCTTTAGAAGATAAATTAAGTAATAATAAATATAATTTAAGAGATAATATAAAATATTATATAAGAATTAAAAATAATAATAAAGACTATAAACTAATATATTTTAATAGCTTAGGAAAAGTAATATACTTTTTATAAAAACTAAGCTATAGAAAAGCAAAGAATAAGAATAAGAATAACTTAGACTAATAAATACCTTAGGAGTTATATAAGATAATAAGCTAGATTACCTAGTATTAAAAGTTTAAATTAAGGGGAGATAGCTAAATACTTAGATTAACTATAGAGCTAAAAAGAACTTTATTAATTTAAAAATAGTTATAAAGCTTAAAATACTATAAAGAAAGAAGTAATTATCTTATCTAATAATTAATATAGAAGGATAACTCTTTAATTATAATAATAGTATTATAAACTAAGAGGTTAATTACCTTAAGGTCTTTATATAAGGAAGAAATTAAGGGGTAAACTTTAATATTATACTATTAGGATTAATAGATATCCTCCTTAATATACCTTAGCTTAAATAAGTAAACCTAAATATTAACTAGCTAACTAGTTAAGTTATTATTCCTAGTAATATAGATAGTAATAATAAAATAATTATAATAAATAATAAGAGATCTTAAACCTTAACTAAAGAGGATAATAAAGGAAAGTATAAAGCAAAGACTTTATTACCTTTAATAGGAGTATAATATAAATATATAAAAGGTAAGAAATAATAAAACTATTAGATCCTAGGTCTCCTTAGAACCTAGCTATATAACCTAAATAAATAATTAAAGCTATAAAAAAAGATTAAGGAAAAAAAATAATAAGATAGACTTAAGAATATTTTAGAGGAATATTATATTTATAAGAAACTATTTAGAGAAAAACTTAAAATAAAGATATTATAATATAACTACTAGGATTATAAAATATAGCTTAAAATAAATAACTTATTATTCTAGAAGATTTATAACCTTAATAAAAAGGAATTAATAACCTTAAAAGAATACCTAGAAATAGAATTAGTAAAAGGAAATATTAAGATATTTATATTATTAATAGGATTTTTAGTAATATTTATTCCTAAGAAGAATAGGAAATTATAACTTATTATAAACTATAAGAAGTTAAATACCCTTATAATTAAAGATAAGATCTTACTTCTACTTATTATAGAACTTAAGGATTATCTATAAGGCAAATAGATCTTTATTACTTTAGACCTTAAGGAAGCCTATAACCTAATCTATATTAAGAAAGAAGATAAATAAAAAATAGTATTTAGAATTAAGTTTAAATTCTTTAAATATTTAATAATACTATTTAGACTTATTAATATACCTATAATATTTTAATAGATAATTAATAATATACTTTAATAATACTTAGATATCTTTATAGTATACTACTTAGATAATATCCTAATCTTCTTAGATAATAAAGAAAAATATAAGGAATATATTTATAAGGTCTTAAAAGCCTTATAAGATATTAACCTATTAGTTAAATTAAAGAAAAATTACTTTTATATAAAAAGAATAGACTTCTTAGGATATACTATTACCTTAGGTAAAATTAGAATAAAATAAAAGAAAATCTTAGGAATAGTAGATTAGCTATAACCTAAAATAGTTAAAGAAGTATAAAGCTTCTTAGGATTTACTAATTATTACTAATAATTTATTAAAGACTTTAGTAAAATTATAAACCTATTTATAGAACTTATAAAGAAAAATAAGACCTTTATATAGGAATTAAAAATATAAGAAGCTTTTAAATAGCTATAATAAGTTATCTTTAGTAAACCTATATTAATTATATTTAACCTTAATAAGAAGATAAAACTTAAGATTAACTTATTAGACTTTATACTAAGAGGATAAATAGGTTAATATAATAACTAAGATAAGCTATATCTTATTATATTCTACTTATATAAGCTATATAAATTAAAACTTAATTACCTTATTTATAATAAGGAATTTTTAATAATTATTAATTATTTTAAGGAATTTAAATATTATCTTATAAGAAGTATATATTAAATTAAAGTCTATACTAATTATTAGAATATTTTATATTTTACTATAATATAAGAATTTAATTAATAATAACTATACTATATTAAATATCTTTATAAATTTAATTTTATAATTATTTATAGGAAAGAGTTAAATAATAAAAAAGTAAATATAATTAGTAGATATCTAAATTATAATATTAGTATACCTAAGATAAAGGAATAAGTCCTAAAGAAAAATTAAAAAGAAGAATATTAATTTACCTAACTAATATAAATATTAGGATAAATATAAGTAAAAAAAACTAAGGAAATCCTAGGAGAATTATAAGAGTTTATCTAGGAATTCTATATAAATCTATTATATAGATATTAAGGAGTTATTAAAATATAAAAATAACTGCTATAATAAGGCTATAAAATAATAAAGGAAGTAATAGAAAAGGTTATTATATAATATAATATTTATATTAAAATAAAAGTATAATAATATAAACCTTATAGGATATTATAATTAATAGAAATAATAAAATAATTATAAAGCTTAATTATAATAGATTTTATAATTAAATTACTATTATTAGAAGAACCTTTAACTAGAATCTTCTATAATAGTATTATAATTATAGTAAATAAACTTATAAAGTATTTAATTTACTTATCTTATAGAGAAGTAATAAATATAAAAGAAATAATATATATCTTTTATAATAAGATAATATAAGAATAAGGATTACTAAGGGAAATTCTATTAGATAAAAGACTAATATTTACCTCTAAATTCTAATAATTACTTATAGTATATATAGGAGTTAATTACTAACTTATTATAGCTTTTAAACTATAAGTAGATAGCTAGATAAAATAAATAAATTAAATACTAAAGTAATACTTATAATACTATATTAATTATAAGTAAAATAATTAGGTTAAAAAGCTATTAAGCGCCTAATTAGCCTATAATACTACTTATAATAAGAATATAAGACTTATATTATTTAATATAAATATTAGATTTATACCTAATATATATTATAATACTTAAGAACCTAAAAATATAAACCTAGTAGCTATTATTATAAGTAATAAGCTAAAAGAAGTATATAAAGAACTTAAAACTAAGTTAAAATATATTAAAAAAAAGATATAAAGATATTATAACCTTAAAAGGTTAAAGAGATTAACCTTTATAGAGGGAGATATAGTTTACTTATCTACTAAAAATATTAAAATAAATTAACTAAGTTATAAACTAGATTATAAATACCTAGGACTAATTAAGATTAAATAAAAGATAAGAGAAGATAAATATAAATTAAACTTACCCCTAAATATTAAATATTACCTAATTTATTATATTTTAATACTTAAATTAACTGCTAATATAATATATATTAAAACTAATAATAAACTATAATAAATTATAGGATTAGAGGTATATAAAGTAGAGGAAATTAGAGATATATAAAAAATTAATAAATAAAAAATATATCTAATTAAATAGAAGAATTACCTAGAAAGTAGAAATATATAGGAACTAATAAAGCACCTTATAAAGGCCTAATAACTTCTAAAGAATTTTTATTAATAATATTAAAAGATAGAGGATTAAAGTTAAAATCCCCTAAACTAAGGGAATCCTAATTAATATCTTTATGATTTAAAGAATAAAGCTTATTAAAAGCCTTATACTTATAATAACTTAATTCCTTAGCTAGCTTATCTTTTCCTTTAAGACCCTAAATACTATAATAAAATTCAGATATAAAATACTCCTTTACCTTATTTTTAGTCTTATAAATATAAGATAAATAACTAATAGCTATAACTATATATGCCTATAATATAATTAGCTCCTTATAAAGTTTTAAAAGGTCTTTATCTGCCTTCTCTTTATCCTTATCTAGCTTTTTCTCTTAAGAAATTAACTTCTTAATTAGAACTATTAGTAAACCTAAATAAATAAGAAAAAAAAAATATATATAAGAAGATACTACCTTAGTACTATTATAGGATTACCTATAATAAATGCATTTACTATAATATAAAGAATTTACTATTATTAAATACTCCTTCTAGTATTTAAAGTAATAAGAATATAGTATATTAGTAAGTTTATATAATATCTTAATACTTTTAGCTAAAAATCTATGCTCTTTAGTTTTTCAGTTAATAGACTTAGAAATATAATTAGATATCTTATTAGCAGTATATACTAATAGAAAAATATTTAAGGATATAAGTTAAAACTAATTAAATAATAAATAAACTAGGCCTACTTTAAGGTCTTAAGGGTAAGACCTAACAGAGGGGAGAGATTATATTATAACCTTAGCAGTTATATTATATATACCTTATAAAAACTTATATAAGGTATTAGCCCCTTAATAGATATAAACTAATAAGAGCTAGATTACCTTATAAATAGGATTATAATATTCTAAGAACTCCTATAATCTAGGATTACTATAATCTAACTACCTTAGTAATCCTTATAAATTACCTTTAGTATATAAATTATATTTATTAGCACTTTATAGACTCTAGCTTACTAGCTATTAATAAGACTTCTTTATATTAATAAGCCTAATAAGTATTACTTAATTATTAAGAGATATAATAACTAACCTGCTTAGTATTAATGCCTTATGCTATCTGTAAATATAAACCTAGTATAGACTAGTTTCCCTATTTAAAACCACCTGTATTATATAAGTGCTAAATAAATATATATATATACTTATTATAACCTAATATATTTTAATATATATAAGATAGTGCCTTATTATTTTCCTCTAATAAATATCTACTTACCCTATAATAAGTTAAATATATACTATTTAACTTATATAATAAAGATAAATAGATAGAGTTAAACTAATCTTATTTAACTTATATATACCTTCGTATATATATATAATTATTTAGCAGTAAATAGAACTTAGCTTACTAGCTATTAATAATAATTTATTATATTAATAAGCCTAATATATATTACTTAATTATTAAGAGATATAATACTTTATATTACTTAGTATTATATCTTATATTATTTATAAATATAAACCTAATATAAACTAATTTACCTATTTAAAAACCTAATTATTATATATTAATAGCTCTTATTTAAATTATATTATATAATACTAAGTAATATCTATATAATAATACCTACTACTATAAGCTACCTTTTAATTATAAAATATATTTAATATATTATACCCCTTAAAGAAGCATAACCTCTTATAAAGGAGCTATAAGAGGTCCTAATAGAAATAGATAAGAAAGAGGAGATATAAAGCCTTCTTATTTATTTAAGTTCTTATAAAAATAAAATTAAAAAGCTTAAAAAGAAACTTTATAACCTAGGAGAATAATATAATACCCTTTTAAATAATACTAAGAATAATACTAAGATTATGTAAAATAAAATTAAGGCTTTAAAGAAGAAGATAGCTAATCTTATTAAGATTATAGAGTTACTTAAGAAGATATTAAAAAATAATTAAAAGCTATATAAAAAATATATTAAATATACCTAAGCTCTTATTACTATTAGAAAAGACCTTAGAGAAATCCTTTAACCTTATTAGCCTAATTTATTTAATAGTAATACTAATAAATTATAAGGGTTTCTTACTAGCCTTTAGAGTTATTAGATATATTACTTAATTTAGTTTATAATTAAAGAACTAAGAGTATAATATAATATAGGATTCCTTAAAGATAAAATATTATAAATACTAAAACCTATTATTTATAATTATATTAATAATCTACCTAATAAATATTAATAAATAATTAATTATATTTATAAAAAATATAACTACTTTAAATTTAAATTTAAAAATACCTTTAAAATTATAAATAAAAAATAAATAATAAAAATAAAAATCTAATAACTTAAATAAAAAGGATTTATTATAGATTATCTTATAAAATATTATTACTAAGTAGTAAAACTAAACTAAGGTAAAGAAGCCTATATAGCATAAGTATACTTAGGACTTAAGTTTAAGGTTAAGGATACTATAATAAATATTAAACCTAAGCCTAAGAATCTAAGTAAACTTACTAATATTACTATAGAAATTAATAACTAGTAATATAAATAATATAAGGAAAAATAAGCTAAGAAATAAGGAAGGTTATATAACCCTTAGTAAAATATAAAGTAGTAAAATACTAATTAAAAAAGGAAGAGGTATATTAATATATATTATAATACTAAGCTAGGACTTATAATACTTAAAGTAATATAATAAGATTATAACAGAAAACCCTATAATATATTTAAAGTTAAATATTATAATTATAATTAGTTTAAATATATTACTAATAAATACCCTTAGCTAAGAAGAGCTAGAGATCTTAACCAAGGTAAGTAAATACTAGGAGTAATTAATAAATAAGAACCCTAAATAGCTATATAAACCTAAATATTAAGAATAATATAAAGCCTATATAATATAATAGATTTATATAAGAACTATATATTAAAATATAGCTAATATTTATACCTAGATAATTTAATTTAAGAATTATAAAATAAATTCCTAATAAAAGAAGATATTAAAACAGGAAATATACCTTAAATTCTATTATTATATAAGGCAAAAGTAAATAAATACTACAGAGAAAAGTAAAAAGACCTAGAATACTAATAAAATAAATAAGATAAATATTATACTTATTATCTTAAGAAAAAAAAAAGGAATAAAAAAAGATAATACTAATTAAAATACTAGGAATAATAAGGGAGGAGAGACCCTTATAATAAGAGATTAAGAAGTACCTAAAAGACCTATAAGGAAATAAAGCTACCTTTAATAAAGGAAAGAAAGTACTTAAATAAGTAGATAATATCCTAATTAATACTATTATTAAGGATATAAAAAAAGTAATAAAAAAAGAATATAAAGCTAAAGATAGGCTTTATATATAGAAGTACTATAAATCCTAAAGTATAAGATATAAAGGAAAAGTAATATAGGCAGCTATATAATACCTTTAAGTAGAAGATAAATATATTAAATAGAAATAAAAGTAAATATATAAACTACTATTTAATAAAACTAGGTATAAGATATAAATATTACTAAAAGAAAGATATATATAAGGTGCCAGGGAATATAGAAATAGTAATAAGTTAGAGGTATTATATATTTATGCCTATTATATAAATAATATAATAAACCCCCTTTATAAAGAACTTAAGTTTAACTTAAAAGATAACCTAAAGATATTTTTAACTTACCTAGGATATATAAAGTTATTATAGGTATCTTATAAGTATTATTAATATAAGATATATAAATAAGATAAAGAAGATAATAACTACTTTCCTATTATAATCCCTAGTATACCTAATAATAAACCTTACTTAAAGAAAGAAATAAAAGAGTATTTAATATACTTATAATCTAAGAACCTTAAAGTAATAAAGTTATAATTTAATATATTATACTACTAATAAATCTATAAGATAAAGAAACTTTATAAAGAAATCTAATACTCTTAGGAAATAATTAAAAAATTAAAAAAAGAATATAAAAAGATAATATTAATAAGTAATAGTAAAATATAAAGGGATTAACTAATAGACCTATAGAAACTTAATAATATTATAATTTAAAATAAAGAACTATTAATTAATAATACTAGCTTAAAAGATAAGGAAGAAACTATAAACCCTAAACTTAAAGTAATAATAAAATTCTTTAAGATATTATATAATATTAGAGGAAAACCTATAGAAAAATAAAAAAGATTATAATAATAATAATATAAATATAAATAAGAACTTATAAAAAAATAATATAAGTTAAATAAAATAAATTATATTAAAGGATATATAAATCCTAAAAGATATTATAAAAGTTATCTTATTACTATTAGAGTACTATATAAGTAATAAATAATAAAAGAAGAAAAATATAAGGTATATTTAAAAATACCAGAGGAATAATATAAGGAACTAGAAGAATACTTTTAATAGTAACTATTTAACACTAAATTTATTAATAATTATACTAATAATAAGAAATATATAAATAGTAACTATAAATAAATCTACTAAGATACCTTAGGAAAAGAAGTATATGTTTTATAATAATAAAGCTACAAAAGAGTAATTAATAGGGATAAGAAAAAACTATACCTATAAGTACTTTAAAAGTAATATAAGATAATAAACCTAATTACCTAGTATTATAAGCTTAGATTAAGGGAAGATAGCTAATTATATAAATTAATAATAAAATAAAAACAAACTTTATTAACTTAAAAATAATTATAAAGCTAAGACTACTATAAAAGAAAAAGTAATTACTATATTACCTAGTTAATATAAAAGGGTAATACTTTAATTATAATAATAATATAATAAATTAAGAGATTAACTACCTTAAGGTCCTTATTAAAGGAAGAAACTAAGAAATAAGCTTTAATATTATTCCTTTAGGAGAGGAAATAAATACCTTGCTTAGAATAAACTAGCTTAGATAATAAAACCTATATATTAATTAGAGGAATAGCTAAGTTATATTTCCTAGTAGCCCTAATAGTAATAATAAAATAATTATAATAAGTAATAAGAGATCTTAATTTATAACTAAGAGGATTAGTATAAATTAGTATAAAATAAAGATTTTACTACCTTTAAAAGGAGTATAATATAAATATAAAAGAGGCTAAAAATAAAAAATAAAAATCCTAGGTATCCTTAGAAGATAAGACCTATATAAGGAAGAAATATTAAAAGCTAGCTAGGATTAACTTAAAAATATTCTAAAAGAATATTAGATATATAATAAATTGGTAAAGAAAAACTAGAAATAAAAGTCCTTAAATATAATAAATAAGATTATAAAATTAACCTTATAAATAAAAGACTACTATTTTAAAAGCTATAGCTACTTAATTAAAGAGAATTATAAGTTTAATAAGAATACTTTAATAAAATACTAAGAAAAAGATATATTAAAGAATTAAGTTTATTAGTAGTATTAGTAATATTCTTTATATTAAAAAAAAATAAAAAAGATTAATTAATTATTAATTAATAATTAATATAGTTAATAAGTAAGTAGGTTATCTAAGTAAGTAGGTTACTTTCCTTAACCTTTTTAACCTATAGCTTAAAAAGCTTAATCTATAATTCAAAAAGGCTAGCTTTTACTTATTAAATTCCTCCTTAAATAACTAAAGAACTATCTGGTAAGTCCTTATATTATAACTACTCTTATTATATATACTATAGTGCTAATTACCTAATTACTTTAACCTTCCTTAATTACTACTTTTTAATAATTTAGCTACTACCTATATATTAATATCTATCTAATTAATTACTTATAATACTTCTTATATAATTATAATTCCTTCTTTTTATAATTTAATCCTTTTTACCTTATAATATTAGCTTAATATCTTATTTATATCTTAAAGATTATAAAGCTTAGCCCTTAATAAGGTAATCTTATATATAACTGCCTTTATTACCTTAGTAGTTAACTTTAAAGCTTTAATAATAGACTTTAGGGAGCTATTATAATATCTTTTAATTTACTTTTTAAGGTATTTAAATCAAGATTAGGCCTGAATTATTATCTTTAGGGTCTTTAAAGCCTATAGTATTAATAATTAAGTAATCTCCTTAGGAGGTATTAGGGTTTATAGCTATATATTAAGCTTTAAGATTATAGTTTCTAGGTTAAAAGAAGTAAGCCTAGCTCCTCTAAAACCCCCTTAGATATTACTTTTTATAAAGATAGCTTTAAATATAATATAAAAAATAGAAAAAAACTTAATCTTAGAAATATAAGTTATAAAGTATCTAATTAGATATTCTATTTCTTAATTATAAGCCTTTTTTAGTATTATAAAGTATATAATATTAAGAGGCTAAAGTAAATAAGATATATAAGTAGGTATATAAAGTATAATAATCTTATTCTTCTTATAATATCTCTTAAAATTAGCTAAGTAATAGCTTTTATAATTATTAAGGATTAAAAGATAATACTAAGTATTTAATTATTTAATTATAAATTAATTAAAATACTTTAGCTATTTAAGACCTAACTTATTATTTATTTACTTATTTTAGCTTATTATAATAACCTAATTGCCTAGGAGGTTATATTCTTAGTATTAATTAGTAAGGTAATATTAGCTTATATTAATAATAAATAGTATAATTAATTAACCTTTTATATTAATTACTTAGATTATAATAATTTATTCCTAGTTTTTAGGCTATATTTATTTTAGCCTTCTTTATATTTTTAAACCTATAATAGCTATTCTAGCTATAATAAGGCCTATTATAAAGCTAGTCTTATTAAAGTTCTAGATATTATCTAATTAAATATTATATTTTATAATTATATTTTATATAAGCTAAAACTAGCTATAAATAATAATTAGATCTTTATATTTAGCTCATTAATAATTATATTTCTAAAATAAATATATTTTTAGCTTTAGTTATAGGCTATTACTACTGCCTAATATAATACTATTAATAAAGGCCTACTAATACCTTAATATACCTTAACCTTATTCTAAGTAATTAGCTTGGTCTTCTAATACCTCTATTTAGCCTATAATATATTTAATAAGAAATATATCTTCCTTAATATTAAAAAGCTATATTTAATAATTAAAGATTATTAGATTAACTTATTATATTAGTAGTAATTTATTAATATATAATAGGTATTTTCTTATAATTTTATAATACTATAAAAAGAAATATAAAATAAAGATATATTTAAACTTAAGCCTATTAATATTTATTAAGGGATTAGTTATATAGTTATTAATTACTAAAATTAAATAGCTATAGCTAGGTTAATTATTATTAATAATAATTATATAATAATATATATTATAATAAAAATTAAGGTTTTTAGCTTATTTTAATATAGCCTTTTAATATTAAAGCCTTAATAGTAATTACCTTAATAAGGTAATAATAAAGAGGGTATTTAGCCTTCTAAGGATAAGAAAAATATCTTTTTTATACTTATAGATTAAGGCTACTTATTTAATTAGATCTTAAGGTTTAAGATAGCAGCTATATAATCTGCTAAGACTTAATATTAAGGTTATTATATTTTCTTAGTATAATATATAATACCTTATATTATATTATATTAAAAATAAATACCTTATTTTATTATCTTACTTTAATACCTTTAGCTTTACTTTATATATTACTAGATAGGTATTTTAACTTTAAAATAATAATTAGTAAATCCTAAGAAGCTTTATATTTCTTTAATTATCTTAGGTTATAGCTAATTTGCTATTACTAAGACTTTCTTTTATTTTCTTTTAATTTTACTTGGTATAATAATATATTCTAAGAAGTTTACTTTTTTTATATAAAACTAACTCTTCTCTAATTTAACTAATAAATTAGTATATTATAGGGCTTTTAAGACCTTATAATCATATTTCTTACATTCCTTTTTTATTATTTAAGAAGATTAATATATTTTTTAAATAATATATTATAAAAATCTAAGTGTTATTTAACTGTATTTATCCTTAACATGTGTTTCTCTTACTGTATTATCTTATAACCTGATTTAACTTATTATTAACCCTTTAGTTAAATCTTAAGGTTTAAGGCAGTAGCTATATAATCTGCTAAGACTTAATATTAAGCTTATTATTCTTTTTTAGCATAGTATATAACGCCTTATATTATATTATATTAAAAATAAATATCTTATTTTATTATCTTATTTTAATACCTTTGGCTTTACTCTATATATTATTAGATAGGTATTTTAACTTTAAAATACTATAAAAATATCTAAAGTATATTATTAATTACTTATTAAAATATTATAAGTATATTAATAAATCTAAATAATATTATTAGATATTTAAAGAGTTTAAATTTAGTTTTAAATATAATCTTCTATTTATCTCCTTCTTTAATATAAATTAGGTTATAAGCTTTCTTAAGGTCTAAAGTAATAAAGATTTATTTACCTTATGGATAATTCTTAAGTTTTATAATAGGTAAAAGTAGGGTCTTATCCTTAATTATTAGGGTATTTAATTTCTTATAATTTATAACTAATTATAATTTCTTATTCTTCTTAGGAATAAATATTATTAGAAATCCTATTAATAATATAAATATCCTAATATTTCCCTTTATTAGTTTTATTTCTAGGTATTCCTTTAAGGTTATTAATTCCTTTTTATTAAGGTTATAAATTTTCTAGAATAATAAGTTATTTGTTTTAAGTTATATTTTATAGTCTTAGTAGCTATATTATAATACCTTTATTTTAAGTTCTTTTTTAAATAGTTTCTTATAAATATAATCTTCCCCTAGAATATTTTTAAGTTTATTTTATTATTTCTCTTCTTTAAGTTACTTTTATAGTTTTAATTATTTATTTAAGTTATATAATTAGGTTTTAAGGAGGCCTAAGATCTAATAGTTTTATTAGTTCTTACCTATTATATATTTATTTTAAAGTTAAAATGCCTATTTAATAATATATAAAGTAAAGCTAAAGGCATTAAAATAAGATAATAAAATAAGGTATTTATTTTTAATATAATATAATATAAGGTATTATATATTATACTAAAAAATATAATAACCTTAATATTAAGTTTTAATAGATTATATAGCTATTACCTTAAACCTTAAGATTTAATTAAATAAGTAGCCTTAATTTATAAATATAAAAAAGATATTTTCCTTATCCTTAGAAGGCTAAATACCTTCTTTATTATTACCTTATTAAGGTAATTACTATTAAGGCTTTAATATTAAAAGGCTATATTAAAATAAGCTAAAAACCTTAACTTTTATTATAAGATATATTATTATATAATTATTATTAATAATAATTAACCTAGCTTTAGTTATTTAATCTTAGTAATTAATAATTATATAATTAATCCCTTAATAGATATTAATAGGCTTAAGTTTAAATATATTTTTATTTTATATTTCTTTTTATCGTATTATAAAATTATAAGAAAATACCTATTATATATTAAAAAGTTATTATTAATATAATAAGTTAATTTAATAATCTTTAATTATTAAGTATAGCTTTTTAATATTAAGGAAGATATATTTCTTATTAAATATATTATAGGCTAAATAAAGGTATTAAAAGACCTAGCTAATTACTTAAAATAAGGTTAAGATATATTAAGATAATAATAGGCCTTTATTAATAGTTTTATATTAGGTAGTAATAATAGCCTATATTAGATATAATTTATAAAGTTAAAATATATAATTAAGCTAATTAAATTAATAATATAAATATTTTATTATAAGAATTAAAGGCTATTATAAGGTAAAAAAGCCTAGTTTAAACTACTATCTTTTTACTAATTTTACTTTATTTATTCTTATATATAAGGTTAATTAGTTATATGCCCTATTATATATATTTAATTAATAGAGGCTAGTTATAACTTTATATTAATTTAACTTTTGCTAACTAATTAACTTATATAAAAGTTAACCTAATTCCTTTAACTTTTTAAACCCTGCCTTTACCCTATATTTATCTAACTCTATATATAAACTCCCCTTATTAATTTAGGAGTAGTTCCCCCTTAATAGTAATAACCCTTTTAGATATATTAAGAAGCTACTTTTTATATATAACTAAGTTACCTATAAAGGCAGTAAGAAAGGCTGCTTAAGTTAACTAAAAGTAATAACCTTCCCTTAGGCCTCTTTTTAGGTCCTTAAGACCTAAGAGCTTAGAATTAACCTAGTTTAAATTAATTAAACTAATAATTTTTTTTTTTTTTCCTTACTATTAGCCTTATCTAAGGCTATTAAGCTTTTTAACCTTTCTATAAAGGCTTAAACAGTAAGACCCCTATAGCAGGCTATTATTATAGAATTTAAAATTAGATAAGGTTTATCTGCCTTAATAGTATAATTACTGCCTTAACTAGGCAGTATTAATACTAGTTACCTCTTAGCAGTTAGGTTACCCTTCTTCCTTTATCCTACCTAAAGGATTAGTCTTTAAATAACCTTTAAAACATACCGCCCCTAGTCTATTTATTATACTTTAAGTATATTCTCTAAACTAACTTCCTCTCTTCTAGTCATACTTACTAATATTAATCATAGCCACTAATATAATACCTATATATAATAGCCTGCAGCCTAATTAGGGCTATTATATAACTAATTATAATCTTATTAATATAATTAAATTAGTGCTAAAGTAAGCTAAGGGTAAAAATTACTATATATTATATAAGATAGCTAAAGCTATTAGGATAAACCTCTCTTTAAGAGGCAAATTAAGCCTAATTAAGATAGCTATCTTTAAATATAACCTAATTAGCTTAATTAGTTATATAGATCTAAATTACCTAGGTAATATAATATCTCTAACCTAGCTAGCCAGAGAGCTATCTGGATAGAAAAAGCTAGAAGAAGCCTTATAGTAAGGCTAGTCTCTTAAGGCAGAAGAGGCAGCTTTCCTTACTATATTTACAGGCTTAGCCTAGTATAAAGAGTAGCTTAAGAATATAATTATTAAGGCCAAATAGGTACTCTATATCCTCCCTTTTATATAGAAGTAATAGGCTAGTTATAATTTAAGATTATAAGAGCAAAGAGGGAGTCTATACATAGCATTCTAAGATAAATATAAGATAAAGGCAGGGTTTAGAAATTCTATTAAAGTTAGAATTAAAGGAATTAAGTTAACTTTTATATAAGTTAGTTAATAAAAGTTAAATTAACCTAAAGTTATAACTTTATTAATTAAATATATATAATATAATATATAACTAATTAACCTTATATATAAGAATAAATATAGTAAAATTAATAGAAAAGTAATAGTTTAAACTAGGGAATTAAACTAATATAATACTTCTAATTTATATAACTAATTAGCTAAATTAGGCTATAATTAAAGATAGCTATTTTAATAAGGTTAGATTTATACCTTAATAAGAAGTTCTTCCTAATAATAGCTACTATTATATAAATCTCTTTAAGTTCTTCTTTATTAGCTATATCTAGGGCAGGCCTAATAGCTAGATTAAGGTTATAGCTAGTTATATAATAAGTATAATTATATAGCTGTAGGCTATTTTATATAATAGGTATTAAGGTAATATAGCTATTATACTATTAATAAGAAGGGTTAAAAGCCAGGTTAAGAAACTTACTTATAAGTTTATACTTAATTACTTACTTAGCTAGGGCCTAACTAACCTTTAAGTAGAAGTGTAATAGATAGACTAGGCGTGGTATTCCTTTAGGTGGGATAAAGGAAGAAGGGTGACCTAGCTGCTAAGAGGTAAACCTGCAGCTAGTATTAATACTGCCTAGTTTAGATAGTAATTGCGCTATTAAGGCAGATAAACCTTATATAATTTTAAATTCTATAATAATAGCCTGCTATAGGGGTCTTATTATTTAAGCCTTTATAGAAAAGTTAAAAAGCCTAATAGCCTTATATAAGGCTAATAATAAGGGGAAAAAAAAAAAAAAATAAGGTAAAGGAGGGGAAGTAAGTGGGAAAAAAGGAGGAAAAAGGTAAATTAAAAAAAAAAGGTTTTAATATTTAAGGAAAAACTATAAATATTAGTAGACTAAGGCTAGCTTAGTAGGTTAATAATAGATTAGATTAAGTTATAAGATAATATAATAGGAGAAATATAAGTTATGGTAAATATAATTAAATAACACTTAGGGTTATATATTTATATTATACTCCTTTTAAAGGTAATATATTTTCTATTTTATACTTTCTCTTACTATCCTTTTTAATTAAGGTTTAAGATCTCTTATTATTTATTATAATTATCTTATTATTACTATTTATATTACTAGGAATAATATCTTAGTTAGTTAATTAGTTAATATCTAGGTTTACTTATATAAGTTATAATAATATATCTAATAAGCAAGCCGGTTAGACAAGCAAGCCGGTCAAAAATCCCTTAACGTATAACATTTCTATCTAATCAGATACTTCTTAGCTACTAAATATATTATAACCTTTAGATAAAGCTAGAATCCTTCTTACACTTTAGGCCCTTTAAAATAACCTAAAGCTAAGTATTTAATATATTATAAAGAACTATAAGATTAAATATAATACCCTCTATAATTAAAAGAATAGTATTTAATTATAATATAATTCTATCCTAAAATTATAGAAACTATCTAATCTAGAGGAATAAATAATAATCTAATTTATCCTTAACCTAGATTTATAAGGATTTCCCTTATAATTATATTTTATAAAAGAAATAGCTAATTCTCTGCTTACTAATTATAATATATTACCTATTAATAAGTATTAGGCTTATAACTTTATAAAGTAATAACTAGAGCTAAAGATATATTTATTTTAGAGATATAACTATTAGAGAGCTAAATATAAAGATTTAATTATTATTTATAGCTAGTTTTAGCTTATATGAAATATAATTATAAAATATAATATTTAATTAGATAATATCTAGAACTTTAATAAGACTAGCTTTATAATAGGCCTTATTATAGCTAGAATAGCTATTATAGGTTTAAAAATATAAGGAAGGCTAAAATTAATATAGCCTAAAAACCAGGAATAAATTATTATAATCTAGGTAATTAATATAAAAGGTTAATTAACTATATTATTTATTATTAATATAGGCTAATATTACCTTATTAATTAATACTAAGAATATAACCTCCTAGGTAATTAAATTATTATAATAAGCTAAAATAAATAGATAAATAACTAGCTAGGTTTTAAGTAGCTAAAGTACTTTAATTAGTTTATAATTAATTAATTAACTAATCTTTATTATCTCTTAATCCTTAATAATTATAAAAACTATTACTTAGCTAATTTTAAGAGATATTATAAGGAAAATAAGATTATTATATTTTATATATTTATTTATATATTTTATTTACTTTAGCCTCTTAATATTAGGTGCTTTATAGTACTAAAAAAGGCTTATAGTTAAGAAATAAAATATCTAATTAGATATTTTATAACTTATATTTCTAAGACTAAGTTCTTTTTTGCCTTTTATATTATATTTAAAGCTACTTTTATAGAAAGTAATATCTAGGGGGGTTTTAGAGGAGCTAGGCTTATTTCTTTTAACCTAGAAATTATAATCTTAAAGCTTAATATATAGCTATAGACCCTAATGCCTCCTAAGGAGGCTACTTAACTATTAATTCTATAGGCTTTAAAGACCCTAAAGATAATTATTAAGACCTAACCTTAGTCTAAATACCTTAGTAATTAAATTAAATACTATTATAATAACTCCCTAGAGTTAATATTAAAAGTATTAAAATCTCTTAAAAAAAGATAATAGCTATAATATATAAGAATATATTATTAAGAGCTAAGATTTAAAATCTTTAAAATATAAATAAGATACTAAGTTAGCATTATAAGGCAAAAAGGACTAAATTATAGAAAGAAGGGATTATAACTATATAGGAAGTATTATAAGTAATTAATTAGATAGATATTAATATACAGGTAGTAGCCAAATTATTAAAAAGTAATAATCGCAGAAGGTCAAAGTAACCAGGTAATTAGCACTATAATATATATAGTAAGGGCAGTTATAATACTAAGACTTATTAGGTAGTTCTTAAGTTATCTAGGGAGGAATCTAGCAAGTAAAAGTAGCCCTTTTTAAACTGCAGCTTAAGCTTTTAAGCTATAGCTTAAGAAGGTTAAGGAAAATAACCGGCTTACTTATCTGACTGGCTTGCTTATTAACCACATTATACTAAGAATAAGATTTATTAGTGCTAATAATATAATATTAAAATCTAATTTTTAATTCTTTTCTTATATAAAGATCTTAAGGTAATAAATCTCTTAGTTTATAATATTATTATTATAATTAAAGAGTTATCTTTTTATATTAATAAGTAGGTAAGGTAATTACTTTTTCTTTTATAATAATTAGAGCTTTATAACTATATCTAGGTTAATAAAGTTTCTTTTAGCTTTATAATTAATCTAGCTATTTAGCTATCTTTCCTTAATTAAAACCTTTAGTATTAGGTAGTTTAGCTTATTATCTTATATAGCTCTTAAAGTATTTATTAATTTGAGTTATTCTTATTTTTACTTTTTACCTATTTATTACTTTATTATAGATAATATATAACTTTCTTAATATATCTTAGTATATTTATTTATAGTTATTATTATTATATCCTTGTTTCTTAATGTAATTATTAATAAATTCTTTATTATATAATTATTATTAAAAATATTTTTCTAGGCTTATATTAAGGTCTTTATTTATAATTTTCTATTTAAATAGTATTTTCTTTATTTATAATTATAATTTTATTAAGTTATTAGAGATCTATAGGGTTATAGTATAGGTAAAGCCTATTATCTTCCTATTATATTTATAATTCTTTTATAGATTCTAAGTTAGTATTATTAATTAATAATTCTTTTATTAGGTAATTATATTATCTATTACTAATATATTCTTAGTATTCTTTTTCTTATTTTTAATATTACTTAGTAACTTTATTAAGTTTTTCTTTTATATTAAAGTATTATATTATTATTATACTAAGTATCTATATATATTTTACCTATAGTAGGGTTTATTATTAGGTATATTAAATATTATTATTAGGGAATAATTATTATCCTTTTTACTTTATAGGTAATATTTATTTTTATAATATTTATAAATATATATATATATATTTCTTTTTTTTTTCCCTTATTATTACCCTTATATAAGGCCATTAAGCTTTTTAACTTTTCTATAAAGGCTTAAACAGTAAGACCCCTATAGCAGGCTATTATTATAGAATTTAAAATTATATAAGGTTTATCTGCCTTAATAGTATAATTACTGCCTTAACTAGGTAGTATTAATGCCAGTTACCTCTTAGCAGCTAGGTTACCCTTTTTCCTTTATTCTACCTAAAGGACTAGTCTTTAAATGACCTTTGAAATATACTGCGCCTAGTCTATCTATTATAAAGTACATTTTCTAAACTTCTAGTTATACTTGCTGATATTAATCATAGCTACTAATATAATGCCTGCTATATGTAATAGCCTATAGCCTAATTAGGGCTATTATATAACTAATTATAATCTTATTAATATAATTAGACTAGTACTAAAGTAAGCTAAGGGTAAAGATTACTGCATATTATATAAGATAGCTAAAGCTATTAGGATAAACTTATTTTTAAAAGGCAGATTAAGCCTAGTTAAGATAATTATCTTTAAATATAGCCTAATTAGCTTAATTAGTTATATAGATCTAGATTACCTAGGTAATATAATATCTCTAACCTAGCTAGCTAGAGAGCTATTTAGATTAAAAAAGTTAAAAGAAGCCTTATAATAAGGCTAATCTCTTAAGGTAAAAGAGGTAGCTTTTCTTGCTATATTTATAGGCCTAAACTTAGCCTAGTATAAAGAGTGGCTTAAGAATGTAATTATTAAGGCCAAATAAGTACTTTATATCCTCCCTCTTATATAGAAGTAAAGATAAATATAAGATAAAGGTAAGGTTTAGAAATTCTATTAAAGTTAGAATTAAAGGAATTAGGTTAACTTTTATATAAGTTAGTTAGTAAAAGTTAAATTAACCTCCATTAATTAAATATATATAGTATAATATATAACTAATTAACCTTATATATAAGAATAAATCTAGTAAAATGAGTGGAAAAGCAGTAGTTTAAACTAGGAAGCTTAATTTATAAAGGTATTAATAAATATAATTTATATATTAAAGGTAGCCTTATAGCGTAGTAAAAATAAAAATAATCTAAGGGTTAAATCTCTAAGAATTACTAGTAATTTATAGTAATTTATCCTTAGAGTATTATAATTAAAGTAATCTGCTAAAAGAAGATTATTACTTAAAGAAGTAATCCTTTTATAATTAGTAGAAATTATAGGTATTATATAATGTAATAGTATAGGTTATAGTAGTTAATTATTATATCTCTTAATAATTAAGTAATACTTATTAAGTTGATTAATATAAAGAAGTCTTATTAATAGTAAGTAAGCTAAAATATATAAAAGTACTAATAAGTATAATTTATAAATTAAATATAATTTAATAAAACTAATATAATAAGATATTTTTAAGTATTATTTAATTATATTTATCTTTAATTTATATTTCTCTTATTATATTATTTTATAACTTAATTTAATTTATTATTAACTTACTAAGCTAGTCTTAGCCTATTAATATTAATAGTTTCTTTATAAATATTAAATCCTTTTTTCTTAATTTACTTTTTTCTCTTTTTATTTCTTCTCTTTTATCTTATAATAGCCCTTAATTCTTATAATATAATAAGTTTTTTTCTTAAAGTTAAAATACTTATTCAATAATATATAAAGTAAAGCTAAAGGTATTAAAATAAGATAATAAAATAAGGTATTTATTTTAAATATAATATATTATAAGGTATTATAAATTATATTAAAAAATATAATAACCTTAATATTAAATCTTAATAAAGTATATAATTATTACCTTAAGCCTTAAGATCTAATTAAATAAATAGCCTCAATTTATAAATATAAAAAAGATATTTTCCTTATCTTTAAAAGGCTTAATATACTCTTTATTATTATCTTATTAAGGTAAATACTACTAAGGCCCTAATACTAAAAGGCTATATTAAAATAAGCTAAAAACTTTAACTTTTATTATAAGATATATTAATATATAATTATTACTAATAATAATTAACCTAGCTAATATGGTTAATAAGTAAATATACCACATAAGCAAGTATATTACTTTTCTTTGCCTTTATACTTTAAATCGCAAGAAAAACACTATAAACTATCTAATTAATTAATTCTAATTATTATATTTATCTCTAGACGCCTTAATACCCTCCTAATAGGTCCTTATATTATAACTAGCCTTGCCCTATATACTATAATGCTAACCACCTAGTTACTCTGACCTTTCTTAACTATTACTTCTTAATAATTTAGCTACTACCTGCATATTAATATCTATCTAATTAATTACTTATAATACTTCTTATATAATTATAATCCCTCCTTTTTATAATCTAATCCTTTTTACCCTATAATACTAACTTAATATCTTATTTATATCTTAAAGATTATAAAGCTTAGCCCTTAATAAGGTAATCTTATATATAACTGCCTTTATTATCTTAGTAATTAACTTTAAAGCTTTAATAATAAACTCTAAGGAGCTATTATAATACCTTCTAATTTACCTTTTAAGGTATTTAGATTAAGATTAGGCCTTAATTAGTATCTTTAGGGTCTTTAAAGCCTATAGTATTAATAGTTAAGTAGCCTTCCTAAGAGGTATTAAGGTTTATAGCTATATATTAAGCTTTAAGATTATAACTTCTAGGTTAAGAGAAATAAGCCTAGCTCCTTTAAAACCCCCTTAGATATTACTTTTTATAAAAATAGCTTTAAATATAATATAAAAGGTAAAAAAGAACTTAATCTTAGAAATATAAGTTATAAAATATTTAATTAAATATTTTATTTCTTAATTATAAGCCTATTTTAATAGCCTAAAGTACTTAATATTAAGCAGCTAAAGTAAATAAGATATATAAGTAGGTATATAAAATATAATAATCTTATTTTCCTTATAATATCTCTTAAAATTAGCTAAGTAATAGCTTTTATAATTATTAAGGATTAAGAGATAATAAAGACTAATTAATTAGTTAATTATAAACTAATTAAAGTATTTTAGCTACTTAAAACCTAGCTTATTATTTATTTACCTATTTTAGCTTATTATAATAACCTAATTACCTAGAAGGTTATATTCTTAGTATTAATTAATAAGGTAATATTAACCTATATTAATAATAAATACTATAATTAATTAACCTTTTATATTAATTACCTAGATTATAGTAATTTATTCTTAGGTTCTAGGCTATATTAATTTTAGCCTTTTTTATATTTCTAAACCTATAATAGTTATTCTGGCTATAATAAGGCCTATTATAAAGCTAATCTTATTAAAGTTCTAGATATTATCTAATTAGATATTATACTTTATAATTATATTTTATATAAGCCTAAACTAGCTATAAATAATAATAAGATCTTTATATTTAGCTCTCTAATAATTATATCTCTAAAATAAATATATCTTTAGCTTTAGTTATTACTTTATAAAGTTATAAGCCTAGTACTTATTAATAGGTAATATATTATAATCTATAAGCAGAGAATTAGCTATTTCTTCTATAAAATGCAGTTATAAAGGAAATCCTTATAAATCTAAGTTAAGGATAAATTAAACTATTACCTACTCCTCTAGATTAAATAGTTTCCTTAACTTTAGAATAATATTATATATTATAGTAATATTATATTAATAGTAATAAAGCTTTTAGTATTTAACCTTATAGATCTATATAGTATATTAGAGACTTAGTTTAGGGGTATTTTAAAGGGCCTAAAGGGCAAGAAGGATTTTAGCTTTATCTAAGTATTAGGGCATATTTAGTAGTTAAGAAGTATCTAATTAAATAGAAATGTTATAGGTTAAGGGATTTTTAGTGCACTTGCTTATCAAGTGCACTCGCTTATTAACCATGTTATAGCTATTTAATGTTAGTAATTAATAATTATATAATTAATCCTTTAATAGATATTAATAGGCTTAAGTTTAAATATATTCTTATTTTATATTCCTTCTTATAATATTATAAAATTATAAGAAAATACCTATTATATATTAATAAATTACTATTAATATAATAAGTTAATTTGATAATCTTTAGTTATTAAGTATAATTTCTTAGTATTAAGGAAAATATATCTCTTATTAAATATATTATAGGCTAAATAAAGGTATTTAAAGACCTAGCTAATTACTTAGAATATAATTAAGATATATTAAGGTAATAATAGGCCTTTATTAAGAATATTATATTAAGTAGTAATAATAGCTTATATTAGGTATAATTTATAAAGTTAAAATATATAATTAAATTAATTAAATTAATAATATAAATACTTTAATATTAGAATTAAAGGCTATTAATTATAAGGTAAAAGAGAGGAAATAAGGAAGAAAAAAAAGGCAAATTAAGAAAAAAAGGTTTTAGTATTTAGGGAAAAACTATAAATATTAGTAAATTAAGGCTAGCTTAGTAGGTTAATAATAAATAAAGTTAGGTTCTAAGATAATATAATAAGAGAAATATAAGTTAAGGATAAATATAATTAAATAATACTTAGTAATAATATTTATAGTTTTTCCTTAAATATTAAAACCTTTCTTTTTTAACTTACTTTTTCCTTTTTTTATTCTTTCTCTTTTATCTTATAATAGCCCTTAATTCCTATAATATAATATTTATATTATTAATTTAATTAATTAGATTATATATTTTAACTTTATAAATTATACTTACTATAGATTATTATTATTACCTAATATTATTTTATTTATAAAGACTTATTATTACCTAAATATATTTTAATCTTATTTTAAGTAATTAGCTAGGTTATTTAATATTTTTACTTAGCCTATAATATATTTAATAATAAATATATTTTATATAATATTATAACCCTAGTTTAAACCACTGCCTTTTACTAACTTTACTTTATTTATTCTTATATATAGGGTTAGTTAGTTATATACCTTATTATATATATTTAATTAATAGAGGCTAATTATAACTTTAGGTTAATTTAAGTTTTAGTAACTAACTTATATAAATAGAATTAATCTAATTCCTTTAACTTTCTATACCCTGCCTTTATCTTATATTTATCTTTACTAATTTAAGAGTAACTCCCCCTTAATAGTAATAACCCTTTTAAATATATTAAAGAGCTAATCTTTATATATAATTAAACCTATAAAGGCAGTAAGGACAGCTGCCTAATCTAACTAAAGGTAATAACCTTCCTTTAGGCCCCTTTCTAGGTCCTTAAGACCTAATAGCTTAGAATTAACCTAACTTAAATTAATTAAATTAATATAATACCTCTAATTTATATAACTAATTAGCTAGATTAGGCTATAATTAAAAATAGTTATCTTAATAAGGTTAAATTTATATCTTAATAAGAAGCTCTTTTTAATAGTAGCTATTATTATATAAATCTCTTTAAGCTCTTTTTTACTAGCTATATTTAAGGCAGGCCTAATAGCTAGATTAAGGTTATAACTAGTTATATAATAAGTATAATTATATAACTATAGGCTATTTAATATAATAGGTATTAAGGTAATATAACTATTATATTATTAGTAAAAAGGATTAAAAGCTAGGTTAGGAAACTGACTTATAAGTTTATACTTAATTACTTACTTAATTAAGGCCTAATTAACCTTTAAGTAAAAGTATAATAAATAGATTAAATATATCCTTTAGGTAAAATAAAAAAAAAAGGGTAACCTAGCCACTAAGAGCTAGTATTAATACTACTTAGTTAAGGCAGTAATTATACTATCAAGGCAGACAAACCTTATATAATTTTAAATTCTATAATAATAGCCTATTATAGGGGTCTTACTATTTAAGCCTTTATAGAAAAGTTAAAAAGCTTAATAGCCTTATATAAGGCTAATAGTAAGAGGGGAAAAAAAAAATTAATATAATAAGAGAAATATAAGTTAAGGATAAATATAATTAAATAATACTTAAGATAAATTTATTAAATCTTATAAAACTATATAAAAAACTTTAAAGAATAATTATAAATTAAACTTATTATTAAAAGTTAGGCTTTATTTAATTTTTTATATTTTAATCCTTAAATTAGTAGTAAATATAATATAAGTTAAAATAAATAATAAATTATAATAAATTATAAGATTAGAAATTTATAAAGTAAAAGTAATTAGAAAAATAAAAATAATTGATAAATAAAGAATATATTTAATAAAATAGAAAAACTACTTAGAAAATAAAAATATATAAAAACTATTAAAACACCTTACTAATACCTAATAACTCCTAAAGAATTTTTATTAAAAACTAAAGAATTAAGAAAAGCACTAAGACCTAATAAATCCTACTTAAACTACTTAATAATACTAAATTAGTCCTAGAAAGCACTATTAATTATAATACTCTTAAAAGTAATTTACTTATCCTACTCTGCCTTTTTAAGCTTATTTATAAAGTTAAAACTATATTAAATTATATCTAGGCCCTTTACCTTAACTTAATAATACTAATACCTTAAATAAGTAATTTTAATAAATTAAGTATTTATTATATTATAAATATTAATAAACTTTACCTAACTTAAATATTATTTAATTATATTTATCTTTAACTTATATTTCTCTTATTATATTATCTTATAACCTAATTTAATTTATTATTAACCTATTAAGTTATCTTTAATTTACTAATATTTATAGTTTTTCTTTAAATATTAAAACCTTTTATTTTAATTTACCTTTTTCTTTTTCTTTTTTATCTTATTTTTTTTCCTTTATCTTATAATAGCCCTTAATTCTTATAATAAAAAATTTATATTATTAATTTAATTAACTTAATTATATATTTTAATTTTATAAATTATATCTAATATAAGCTATTAATATTACTTAATATAATACTATTAATAAAGGCCTATTATTATCTTAATATATTTTAATCTTATTTTAAGTAATTAGCTAAGTCTTTTAATATCTCTATTTAGCCTATAATATATTTAATAAGAGATATATCTTCCTTAATATTAAGAAGCTATATTTAATAACTAAATATTATTATATTAACTTATTATATTAATAGTAATTTATTAATATATAATAGGTATTTTTATATAATTCTATAATATTATAAGAAGAAATATAAAATAAGAATATATTTAAACTTAAGCTTATTAATATTTATTAAAAGATTAATTATATATTTATTAACTACTAAGATTAAATAATTATAGCTAGGTTAATTAGTATTAATAATAATTATATAATAATATATCTTATAATAAAAGTAAAGGTTTTTAGCTTATTTTAATATAGCCTTTTAATATTAAAGCCTTAATAGTAATTATCTTAATAAGGTAATAATAAAAAAGGTATTTAATCTTCTAAGGATAAGGAAAATATCTTTTTTATACTTATTAATTAAGGCTACTTATTTAATTAGATCTTAAGGTTTAAAATAGTAATTATATAATCTACTAAGACTTAATATTAAGGTTATTATATTTTTTAATATAATATATAATATCTTATATTATATTATGTTAAAAATAAATATCTTATTTTATTATCTTACTTTAATATCTTTAGCTTTACTTTATATAGTATTAAATAGGCATTTTAACTTTAAAAAAAAACTTTACTTAAAGATTAATTAGTTCTTTATTAACTACCCTTTCTTCTTACTTTAAATAATACTTCTTATTAATAATCTTTTTAATTAATATTATATTAGTACAATCTATAAAATAATTTTATATTAAAGATATATACTTATTATTATAAAAAGACTATAATTATTAAAAGATATCTTAAACTTAATATAAAAGTTATATTAATTTAATTTTATAAGAATAAAATTATAAGGATCCTTTATTTTCTAATAAATATTATTAAAATAAGGTATAATAAGATTCTTAAATACTATATTAAAAATATATAAAGATAATTATAATTTTTAATAAAAGTCTTCTTAGCCTTAGATAAATAATTAAATATCTTAAAGGCGATTATAAGATTAAGATTAAACTTACTAAGGGATAATTAATAGAAAATATATTAACTAGGCCTTAAAGATAAGGCCTAAGAGAAAGAAGAGATTATATTATAACCCTAATAGTCTTATTATATATACTCTTATATTTTCTATTAATTAATATACCTTTTACTAAAAATAATTAGCACTAAGACTTTATAATTAAAGCTAACTTAATATAATTAATATTAATTTACTAAGATTATTACTAATTCCTTATTAACCTTACTAATTAACTAAGAATATCTTTAATATATAAAATATATTTCCCTAATTTAAACTATTGCTTTTTTATTAACTTTATTAGATTTATTCTTATATGCAAGGTTAATTAGTTATATACTATATTATATATATTTAATTAATAGAGTTATAACTTTAGGTTAATTTAACTTTTATTAACTAACTTATATAAAAATTAACCTAATTCCTTTAATTCTAACTTTAATAGAATTTCTAAACCCTGCCTTTACCTTATATTTATCTTAGAATACTATATATAAACTCCCTTAGCTTTACTCTTATAGTCTTAGACTATAACCAGCCTATTACTTTTATATAAAAGGGAGGATATAAAGTACCTATTTGGCCTTTATAATTATATTCTTAAGCTACTCTTTATACCAGGCTAAGTTGCCTATAAATATAATAAGAAAAGCTGCCTCTTCTGCCTTAAGAGATTAGCCTTATTATAAGGCTTCTTCTAGCTTCTTTAATTTAGATAGCTCTCTAGCTAGCCAGGTTAAAGATATTATATTACCTAGGTAATCTAGATCTTTATAACTAATTAAGCTAATTAGGCTATATTTAAAGATAACTATCTTAACTAGGCTTAATCTGCCCCTTAAAAAGAAGTTTATCTTAATAGCTTTAGCTATCTTATATAATATATAATAATCTTTACCCTTAGCTTACTTTAGCACTAATCTAATTATATTAATAAGATTATAATTAATTATATAATAGCCCTGATTAGGCTGCAGGCTATTATATATAGGTATTGTATTAGTAGTTATAATTAATATTAGTAAGTATAACCAGAAGGTATAGAGGAAGTTAGTTTAGAGAATATACTTAAAGTATAATAGATAGACTAGGCGTGGTATTCCTTTAGGTAGGATAAAGGAAGAAGGGTAACCTAACTGCTAAGAGGTAATTAGTATTAATACTGCCTAGTTAAGGCAGTAATTGCACTATTAAGGCAGATAAACCTTATATAATTTCAAATTCTATAATAATAGCCTGCTATAGGGGTCTTACTATTTAAGCCTTTATAGAAAGGTTAAAAAGCTTAATGGCCTTATATAAGGCTAATAGTAAGGAAAAAAAAAAAAAAAAAAAA